>NC_080427.1:87236564-87391564 GCF_029873635.1 Malania oleifera | reverse complement strand
GTAAATCAAATCACCAAAAAATTGGCAAGTCAAATCAACAAATCTCTAGGCTAAAAAATAGGAAATAGAAACTACTAGAATCTAAAATAGTAATTTCATATTTTATTTGCAAAAAACGGAATTTCCTAATTTATTCTCTAGAAATTTGACACCCCCCCCCCTCTCTCTCTCTCTCTCTCTCTCGTTGGAGCGTAGATATCCATCATGCCCAACTTGCTTACAAAGAGCTCAAAACTAGGTCTGAAAAGTCCTTTGGTGAAGATATCGGCTATTTGTTAAGTAGTAAACAGCTCCACTATCAATTTTCTCTTTTATGAAGTGTTTGTCGATCTCTACATGCTTCGTGTGATCATGTTGTACTAGATTTTAAGCAATACTTATCGCAGCTTTGTTGTCACAATACAACTTCATTGGATTTTAAGCAATACTTCTGTGTCAATTGCTGGAAATTTTGTCTACTAGGTATTGCTGCAGTGGGAATCGATTTTAAGGATGCCTTTGATAGAACTAGAGCTTTGGAACAATCGGTGACAAGAAATACACAACACATCAACAACCTATTTAGAAGTTTGTGTCAATAGAACATAAACCAGTGCACCATTTTGTTTCAAAGATTACTTTCTTTAACATACGTTGATCTACCTGCGCAATGCTACACACTTTGAATGAGAAATAAATGTATTCTAAGTTCTTAGAGGTTCAGGTGCTTGGAATTGGATATGGAGATCAATGTTACCAAATAAAATATAGATGGATTACCTGAAACAAAACCTTAAAACTTAGCATACCATAATATATTTCCATGGCTCTTTTAAAAAACATTTACACCCTACAAAAAAACAAAAACAAAACAAAAAGATAACTAGATGGCATTATCATTTGCGTTCACAAATCAGGTAACTAGTTGTAGAGCAAATTACAAGATATCTCCCCCAAGTTATGTCAATGTATTTAATACTAGCTTAAGAAAACTGCTTTTTTAACAGAGTTATCAGGTTCAACTAATGTACTATAAGAAAAATAAAAAATTTAACCACCAAAATTATAGTCATCCACCGTAGTCTTATTCAAAGACAAGCTCAATAATTCAAATATTATTACACTTAAAATATTACCAAATAATATTAAATATATAGGTTAGAATTTCATGTGCAAAGTTATCTACAAGCCACCCAAATAGAACCTATTTCACATGGATTCAGATGATCACATGTTTACAACTTTCCACATCTTTCTCCTAAACATGTGTAGGGGAAAATGTGGAACTGAATAACAAACCAAGCAAGCAAAGCCGTAGCTGTCAACTGGAGGAAAATAAGGAGGAGAATTAGGAGGACAACCGATTCGATCTTCAGCTATTATTTAAATTTTGAAAAGATATTATGTTATTTGAATTTGGAAATATTTAGAAGATAGAGAAGAATTAGGAGGACAACCGATCCAATCTTCTTCTGTTATTTTGAAAAGATATTTTGTTGTTATTTGAATTTTGAAATATCTAGAAGATAGCTACTCTAGTGTACTAAAACACTATAAAAGAGTTATCCTATATCATGTTTCATATATGATAGAATATCAATTCAACTATCCTCTGTTTCTTGATCTCCTTTACTCCTATCACTTCAATTGTTTTACATGGTATCATTTTGAGCCACAAAAAAAGACCAGTGTCTCATCATGTCTTCCTCTCCTTCCTCGTCCACTAGGCACTGCTACTCCCTCCTCTTCTACCACTACAATCACTCCACTTTCCAATATTGTTTCAATCAAATTGATTGTCGATAATTATCCCATCTGGAAGGCACAATTAGTGCTCTATTTCCGTGGCCAGGATCTATATGGATACCTTGATGGTACGTCCAACATCCCTCCCCAAACTATTGCTGTTCCACATCCTGAAGCGAGTGCAACCACTCAAATTCCAAATCTTGCACATACTCAATGGGTGCAACAAAACAATCTTATCTTGAGCATTTTCATGTCTTCCATGACTGAGGGTGCCTTAGCCCAGGTTGTTTCTCATGCAACCTCTCATGAGGTTTGGCGAGCACTTGATACAAATTTCTCTTCGCAGTCTAGAGCTCATGCCATCCAAGTTCGAACTCAACTTGCAAATGCAAAGAAAGGCAGTCAATCTGCCAATGATTATTCTTTGTCAATCAAAAAATTAGCTAATGAACTTGCAATAGCCGGCCAACCTCTCAAGTGTGACGACGCCATTTCTTATGTTCTTTCTGGATTAGGGCATGAATATGATAGCTTCGTGTCCTCCATCTATGCTCGCATTGACCATGTCACACTTGAGGAGGTCTAGTCTCTACTCATGGTTACTGAATCTCGTCTAAACCGCCATCATCTTTCTTCTCCTGCACCACTTGCTGGGGCGAATGTCGTTCAGAGACAGTCGCAACAAACCAACAATAGGAGGTAAGGTGGCTCTCGTGGTAGAGGCCGCCTTAACAATTCTCAAGTAGGGGGTGCTTCCTCCTATAATCGTAGTGACACATTCTTCTTCTACAGTTGTGTGTCAAGTTTGCGGGAAACCTGGCCACTTTGCTCGTAAGTGCTACCAACGCTTTGATCTCACCTATCAGGATCCTCCTTGTTCTCAAAATAAACAAGCCTTGGTTGCAGCTAATAATGGTGTCTGGGAGAATAGCTGGCATGCAGACACAGGTGCTACTCACCATATCACACATGATATGGACAATCTGAACCTAAAGAGTGATGACTATAATGGTTCAGACCAAATTCAGATTGGCAGTGATCAAGGTTTGCGTATCTCTAAAACTGGCAATTCTACTCTTAATACATCATGTCATTCTTTTGTATTAAATCAAGTCCTCTTGGTTCCTTAAATTCAGAAAAATTTACTTTCTGTTCAAAAATTTTGTATTGATAATAATGTTTATTTCGAGTTTCATGAAAAATATTTTCTTGTGAAGGATTACTTGGCGAACGTCCTTCATCAAGGTCAAGTTAGTAATGGCATTTTTCCAACACCAACATTCATCCTCAAGCCCTTTCAAGTATTCGTGTTTCTTTTGATCAGTGGCATTGTCGACTTGGCCATGCTGCTCCTTAAGTTGTTCAATGTAATATGTACTTCAATAAGCTTCCAGTTGATAAAATAAAGAGGCATACTGTGTGGCCCAATTGCCAATTAGCCAAGAGCCATGCTTTGCTTTTAAGCACTTCTAATTATGTTGCTCATGCTCCATTAGACTTAATTTTCACAAATGTATGGGGTCTGACATCTGTAGCCTCAACTGCAGGTGCTCGGTACTATGTTAGCTTTCTGGATAATTATTCAAATTTTTTATGGTTATTTCCAATTAAATTAAATTCTAATGTTGAGCGTGTTTTTCTTCAATTTCAATGTTATGTGGAAAAACATTTTGAATGTAAAATAAAGGCCATACAATCTGATTAGGGTGGTGAGTATTGTAGGCTACATAATTATTTTCAAGAAAATGACATTGCACATCGTCTAGCCTGTCCTCATACTCACCAAAAAATGGGCTCAATTGAACAAAGGCATAGACAAATTGTTAAAATTGGACTTAGTACGTTATCACATTCAAATTTACCTCTAATTTTCTAGGAAGACGCCTTTTACACTGCAACTTATTTAATTAATCGTCTACCCACACCCATTCTCAACAATTTGTCACCTTATGAAATGATCCATCACCGAGTCCCTGATTTTTCTTTCTTACAAGTCTTCGGATGTGCATGTTGGCCTAATCTTAGACCATATAACAAACATAAATTGGATTTCCGAAGGAAATCATGTGTTTTCCTTGGCTATAGTGTTAATCACCATGGGTACAAGAGTCTTGACTTATCAACTGCTCGAGTTTATGTGTCTTTTCATGTAATCTTTGATGAAAATTTGTTTCCTCATCAAAAAAATACCTCACCCGCACCATCTTCAATGTCCAACTCGTTCACACATGTCGCCTTGCCTTTACATCTCAAATTAACCCCTCCTGCCAGAATTAATGATATGCAATCCAAGATCTTACCACCTGAAAATAACCTTAATGTGCCTCTAGTGTCTCACTCTACAAGAACAGATGAAGAAGCACCTGTCAGGCCTGCTAATTCTGCCTCCCAGTTCGTCATAATAGCTGCTGATACCTCTCTACTCTCAAGCATACTAGAGGATACAACTCAACAAGCCTCGGATCCTACTGCTACACAACGAAGCACTAGAACACATGCCATGGTTACCAGATCAAGGAGCAATATTTTTAAACCAAAATCCACCTCTGATGATTTTGTGAGGTATCCCCTATCGAAAGCCTTACTTAGCTCTCCTGATTCTGTTGATGTAGAACCATCATGTTATAGTGATGCAATCAAATCACCACACTGGCGTGCAGCGATGAATGCTGAGTTCGATGCCCTTTTACGCAATGGGACACAGTCATTAGTCGCACCACCTCCAAAGGCCAACATGGTTGGCTGCCAACGGATATACATAATTAAACGACATGTTGATGGTTCCATAGAGCGGTATAAAGCGAGGTTGGTTGCCATAGGATTTCATCAGCAAGAAGGTGTTGATTTTAATGAAGCCTTTAGCCCTGTTGTCAAGCATGCTACAATTCGAATTGTCTTGTCCCTGGCTATCTCTTTTAACCAACAGATTAAGAAAATTGATGTACAAAATGCTTTTCTGCATGGAAAATTGGCACAACCTCAGCGCTACGCTCATCCGCAGTATCATCATCATCTTTGCACGTTACATAAGTCATTATATGGCTTGAAACAAGCTCCGAGAGCTTGGTTCTCTCATCTAACTCATAAGTTACGACAGATTGGATTTCGTGATAGCAAGGCCGACAGTTCTCATTTTATTTGGCACAAGAATGTGTTCTAGTTGTGATTCTTATTTACGTTGATGATATTATCATCATGGGTAATTCTAGTCATGCAATACAACATGTAATTCAGGCCTTGCATTCCGATTTTTCCATAAAAGAGCTTGGTGACCTTAGCTATTTTTCGGGGGTAGAAGTCTTGCACTCAAGAGAAGGTATGTATTTAACTCAACATAAGTATGTGGCTGATCTTCTAAAACACACTCGCATGGTAGAAGCCAAGCTGTGCACAAGTCTTATGTCAACTAGCTGTCAACTGTCTACAACTGAGGGCGCTAAATGTTCAAATCCTCATCTTTATAGACAGGTTGTTGGAAGCTTACAATATTTAGCT
Organism: Malania oleifera; assembly: GCF_029873635.1. NCBI lineage: Eukaryota > Viridiplantae > Streptophyta > Magnoliopsida > Santalales > Ximeniaceae > Malania > Malania oleifera. The sequence continues at coordinate 87,386,341 of NC_080427.1, read as the reverse complement.
TTCACCAGACCTGATCTTGCTTTTTCAGTATACAAAGTAAGTAAATTCATGCATAACCCATTGGAACCACATTGGCAGACTGTAAAAAGGATTCTACATTATCTTAAACATACCATATCAACGGGTTTGTTCCACAGCAGGTCATCTAATTTTGCAATCCAAGCTTTTTCAGATTTCGATGGGGTAGCTGATCGAGATGATCGTCGATCTATAGGTGCATATTGCATTTTTATGGGCAACAATCTTATTTCCTAGCGGTGCAAGCAACAATTCACAGTTGCGCATAGAAGTAGCAAAGCTGAATACAAGTCACTTGCAAATCCAGCTTCAGAACTACAATGGTTGCCATCGATTTTGTGCAAAATTGGCCTTAAGATTCCAAAATCACCTATGTAATGGTGTGACAATATTGGAGCCACATACATTACCACCAAAAACAATAAATGAGGAAATGGAAATGGAAATAGATTACACACACTTATATATTATTATACTAGAGGAGAAAATTTTCCACTATCATCTAATTGCTCGAGGCAAATTGGCCCCATCAAGCTTTGCACCTTCCAAATCCTGAAAGCAAACAAAAATATTAGTAATTCCCACAAAAAATCAAGATTCATTCTCTTTATTTTTGGCTAAGCCTCAATGCCAAGATTTTGAAATCCAAATGTAAGTCACTATAGGTTCAAAATAGGGGACAAGATAACAATAAAATGTCTCAGGAGTTCTGCCAAATGTCTGTATGTGTCACAGAAATAACCATTTCAGCCAATTGCAGACAGAAAAATTGAAGAGGAGAAAAATGGCAGCAGTAGAGTTTCAACAAATGGAAGAAAAGATTATCAAAGTCCAAACAATAAACTGGCACAGTTACGTAACATGACCACTATTAATTCAAACTCTTTCAAGCTAACAAAAAGTGCTGCAGAAAAAAGCTCTCTCTCTCTCTCTCTCTCACACACACACACACAAAATTCGGAGTCTCTTAGAATACTGTGAATACTAGATAGCTAGACTTTTTAGCGAGACTGTCCAGATTCCAGAATGTTGACACATGCAGTTGGGTCATGTGTCAACATTTGAAAAAGTTCAGCAAGAAACAGTTTTCATTTTGCTCCATGAACCACCCTCTGCAAGTTCTTTTCTTTTACTGCATCACCATCATAAAATATCCCTATGAAAATATTGGTTGAACATATGAAAGTGTTACATGAAGTACTCACATTGACACCTCCTAATAATTACTCATATTCTATCCTAAATCTCTCTTCGTCGCTTCCTCTCCTGACTTCACATGTACCTATCTCTAAAACTTCTTGTAGTCTTTTGTCATCTCTCTCAAACAATTCAAAATTTCAAGAAGCAAATTATCCATCATCACTGGTAAGATTTCTTCTGCTTATTTTCTTCTTTCTATGTTTCTTTTACTTTTTGACTTCTTTACAAGTTTCCTTCTAAAATTTTTGAAACTTTCCTACTGTTTCTTGTTTAGAATTATTTATTTCCTCCTTTCTTCTCTATTGAAATCTATTGCCAAAAGTCACTGTATTGTTCTTTTAAAGTTGATGGAAATTGTGTATCCTAATGTGCAATACAAAAACTTGTGGATTTACTGGTGATAAAAAAGGAGGCTTGGAATTAAGAAAATGCAAAACTGCCCTTAATGAGCAAAGTATTTTCCCGTAAGTTCCAGCCTCCAGGAAACACTCTCCTCCCATTAGAGAGCTTTTTATAATAAAATTTCTCATGCCAATTCAAGAAACTACATTCTCCTCTACATAAGCTTCAATCATTGACAATGTTCATATTTTTTCCCTTGTTTTGATAATCCAAGAAACGAATATCAAGAATCAGACTTGACAAATGATAACACTGGCTTTCTCTTTATTCCCCATTATAAGTTTCAAATCCACAGTTGCTTATAGTCAGCTAAGAGACGAAGGTCAAGTCATACATGAGAGAGGATAGGGGACTTTATGATACTCACCCTCAAATTGGAGCATTTATATCCAAGTTGTTGTGTGTGCATGCGCATGCATGTACGTACATACATAAATACATAGATAGATAGATAGATAGATACATACATACATATATATATGTGTGTGGGTGTGTGTGTGTGTGTGTGTGCGCGCATGCGCGCGTGCGTGCGTGTGTGTGCGCGCACGCGCGCGTGCGTGTGTGTGTGTGTGTGTCACTCTAGAAAGAACCAAAGATTTGGGGAAGATATCTGCTTGCTATCCTCAGATTTAACATAGGATGTGCAAATCGCAACCAGTTCTCTAGGATCAAATGAAGTCAATATGTTCTGTCCTCATGAAACGATGGAATTAGATGCAATATGGACAGCTGCTTGGTTGTGGTTAAGGAGGTTTGAATCCAAATTCTTCTAAGATATTCTTCAATCACATATACAAGTTGTAGGCACCACTGCTATATATTCAGATTAAACACTAGATCAAGCAAAAAAACACACCTTGTTTCTTTTCCATGACACAAATACCTCCAAAAAAAAAACACAATATCTAGAAGTTGACCTCTAATCTGATACATATTCAACCGAATTAGAGTTTTAAGGATCCACAATCTGAGTATAACCACGACTCCAATGCAGTATGCATACAATCATGGTCTTAAATTTCCACGAAATTGTCGAAATTTCCAATTTCCGTCACCCTCGAAATCAAAATGGCAGTCGATTTCCGTCTTGCAAAATTTTTTTCAAAATATCAACGAATCATCCAAAATTTATTGAAATCTCAAAATTTTAGCGAAACTTGTCAAAATTTAACTATACGATGAAATTTCGTCAAAATTCAAATGAGAAATTTAGGAGTGAAGTGAAACTTCTATCTTAATTTCTTTTATTTATTTTATCGAAACAAAAGATTATTACAAGCGCGTTTGAAATTATATGAAAAAATAAACTTATAGCAATATTTTATTTAACCATTTATGTTTAAATTATCATTATTTATATAATAAATAATATTTAAATGATTTATGAATTCCATTTGTATTAACTGAATATGTTTAATGTATATTATCTTCACATATGTTTGATCCACATACTATTTTACAACTTTTCCACGTCATATAAAACATATATGTATTTAATTTGTAATATATTAGTCCTAAAACTTATATTATTATGTTTGTTAACCATTTCTAAAGTTTCACAAAGAATTCCATGCTTTACTACTAATTTTCGTTATTTTTTCAAATCGAAATCAAAATTGACATCAAAATCGAAATTTTCGTCGAAATTTTTGTACTTTTGGAGCTTCGAAATTTGAGTCGAAATCAAAATTTAAGACCTTGCATACAATAACATTCCAACAACTTGTTCATGTGGAGCATTTAAGAACTGACATATTTCACTTGCTGCAAATGAAATGTCTGGTCTAATGACTATTAGTTTAACCTTCCAACCACACATTTATATCATCCTAGATTGACCCTAATGAATATCGAGAATCAACACTTGACAAATGACACATAAGCTTTCTTTTCTTTAGTCCCTATAAGAAGTTCCAACTCCATTGTTGTGGATTGTTAAGTTAGAGGTCTAGTCATACATGAGAGAAGGGGGGAAAAAAGTTGGAGCATATATACACACACATACACACATACAAATATACATACATACATTTATATAAGCCCAAATTTTTACAAATGAAACTCACTCTAGAAGTCAACAAGTTTTTGCAACAGGTTCTCTCAGAGGAAATGATGATCAAAGTCAATACGATTTGTCCTCTCATGAAACACTGGATTGGATGCAATATGGATGGCTGATTCCTTGTCTCAAATTAAACTATGTTGGTTGAGGATGTTTGAATCCAAGTTCTAACATAAGCTTCCACTGCATCAAATCACATGTTATGCCTGCCACATATCTATGATCTCATTAAACACAAGATCTAGCAACAACTGCCAGCTTGCTTTTCTATGACACAAGAATACCTCCAAAAAAGACGCAATCCAGAAGCTGACCTCTAAGTGATGAACATCCAACCCAGAAAGCATTTGAACGCCCCACAATCTATGATCATGACTCCTACAGTAAACCATAACTTAGTCTACCTCAATATACATACAATAGCACCCCAATAACTCGTATGTGGAGCATCTGAGAATTGTCAAATTACACTTGATGCAAATGTAATATCAGATCTAATGACTGTTAGTTTAACCTTCAAACATGCATTAAAATCATCCTGGATCAACCAACAACTCTCCCTAATTCCACAGGGAAAAAAAAAAAAAACTTCCTAATTTTCTTAAAGCTACGTATTTGGGTCTATAGGAACATAGGTCTCATCTAAACACACCAGTCTTAGTAAATCAAGAGTATATGCTCTATAAGACAAAGAAATACCCTGATGTAACCCAGCAATATCAATTCACAAAAAATACCTCGCTCAACCTAAATCCTTAGTTTGAAACTTACTATGTAGAAAATCCTTAAAATCTCATATTTCTTTCCAATCATCTCATAGGATCAAAATATAGCCTAAATGCACAATCAATAGTATCAAACCGAGTGATCCACTCCACACTATTGGAGACAAAATGACATTAAAACATCAGTACGTCTGTGTGGGTTATTTGGATTATTACATATTGATGTATGTCAGTCACTGAGACAATCAATAGTATCAAATCAAGTGATCCACTCCACACAATTGGAGACAAAATGACATTAAAACATCACTAAGTCTGCCCAGGTTATTCGAATTATTACATATTGATGTATGTCATTTACTATGCTCAATTGCCAAAAAAGATTATTCCTACTTCATCACCTTTATTGACGATCATTTAGAATTGGTTATGTGTACCATATGAGGAGTCATAAGTCTCTGATTTCAAAAATAAGGTAGAAAAACAAACTGGAAAGAGTATTAAGGTGGTGAGATCGGATCAAGGAGGTGAATAACTTAGTATTAATGTAATATTTGGTAGGTAGGAGTAGAATGGGATGGCATGGAATAGAATTTACAATTCATTCCATTCCAGCATACCAAACATTGTGTAAGTTTCTAAATGACCTTGAAGATATTGGTAGTCTATCACAATGTACTTGTGACTTCACAACCGTGAATCAAGGAGAAGGATATGTACTTTACTAGATATGGCACTATCCATGATGAACTATACATGCTATATTTTTAAGGCTATGTTTTTTAAATTGCACGATACCTTCCAAACAAAATTCCTTTCAAGTCAATTCGTATAAAACACCATAATAAAGCACCACATGAAATATTATATGGACAGAAAACCAATATTAATCACATTACGACATGGGAATGTGTAAGCAAAAGCTATGAATCTTTTCTACATTAATTTGTTCATATGTACATCCCAATATATAACACGATTACCTATTCTAAACAAGGAAACAATTCCCTTACTGAATAATATCAAATCCCCCATATTTACCCACTTTCCTAATTTGTGTATTATTTACAATGATACTTGGGATTGGGATTTTAACACTCCCCCTCAAGTTAGATCATAAATATTAATCATCTCCAACTTGCTAATAAGATCATCAAAGTTCTGTCGTCCCAACCCTTTAGTCAGAATATCTATAGTTTGTTCCTTGGTAGGTACATAAGTCATACAGATAATTCCTTCTTCAATTTTCTCTTTGATGAAGTATCTGTCTACTTCCACATGTTTAGTCCTATCGTGTTGAAATGGATTGAGAAAGATGCTGATAGCTGCCTTATTGTCACTATAGAGTTTGATAGGAAAGTTCACCGGGACCTGTAATTCTTCCAAGAGCTTCCGTAACCACAATCCTTCACATATCCCTTGAGCGACTGCCCTGAATTTAGCTTCAGCACTACTACGAGCCACCACATTCTGTTTTTTGCTTCTCCAAGTTACCAGATTTCCCCAAACGAATGTACAATAATCTGTGGTGGACCTTCTATCTTCCACTGATCCTACCCAATCTGCATCTGTAAAGATCTCTACTTCCTTGCTTTCACATTTCTTAAAGAAGAGTCCTCTTCTCGGGAATCCCTTGAGATATCTAAGGATCTTGTACACAGCATCTAAGTGGGCTTCTTTTGGTGAATGCATGTGTTGACTTACTACACTGACTGCAAATGCAATATTTGGTCTACTATGTGATAGGAAGATTAGCTTGCCAACCAATCTCTAATGCGTCTCCTTTTCTACTGGTTTTCCACAGTCTTCAACGCTCTTTACTGCTTCCATCGGGGTTTCGTTGGGTTTGCATCCCAGCATGCCAGTTTTCAATTAGGAGGTCAGTAACATACTTTCGCTGAGACACACTAATTCCCTTTTTCGTTCTCGCCACTTCCATGCCCAAAAAATTCCGCATCTGTCCCAAGTCTTTAACTTCAAATTCAGCAGCCAAAACCTTCTTCAATCTCTCCATCTCTACAGTATCATCACCAGTAAGGATTATATCATCAACATACACTATTAGAATTGTTCTCTTACCTCTTTCAGACTATTGGAAGAATAGCGTATGGTCTGATTGCCCTTGTCAATAACCTTGATTCTTTAGTACTTTTGCGAATCTGTCGAACCATACTCTGGGAGATTGTTTGAGGCCATACAAGGATTTCTTGAGTTTACGCACTCTGTTTTCTTTACCTGTTTCACTGAATCCTGGTGGTATAGTCATGTATACTTCCTCTTCTAATTCTCCATTTAAAAAAGCATTTTTAAAATCAAGTTGTTGTAGTGGCCAATCTAAATTGGCTGCCAAGGACAAAAGAACCCGAACTGTATTTAAGTTTGCCACTAGTGCAAATGTTTCCGTATAGTCAATGTCGTAAGTCTGTGTAAAACCTTTTGCAACAAGTCTGGCTTTATATCTTTCAACTGTTCCATCAGATTTATATTTCACTGTGAAGACCCATTTACAACTCACTAGCTTCTTCCCTTTCAGTAGATTTGTCAATTCCCAAGTTCCATTTTTTTCTAGGGCTCACATTTCTTCCATGACTGCCTCTCTCCATTTAGGTATTTCTAGAGCTTCCTGAATGTTCTTTGGCATTTTCATCCTGTCAAGGTTAGAGACAAATGCACGACATCCTGTAGACAAGCTTTTATAAGACATGTATTTAGACCAAGGGTATTGAGTACATGACCTGGTTTGTTTTCTAATTGCAATAGGTAAATTGATATCATCAGGTACAGGATTATCAGAAGAAGACTCAATTACTAGATCGGGATTGGGCATGGGCTCATGGTTATTCGGAGCCATCATTGGTTCCAACGCTCTTGGTGCCTCAGGTATGAGATTCTCCCTATCCTTTATTTTCGGCTTTCTTGAGTAAACAAGTACGTCTACGTTGCTTTGCTCTCCTGTATCTCCCCCTAAGGTTAAGTGTTCTGTTGTGTTTGGCAATTCAGGAAGTAATGCAATGGAAGACTCGATAGATGGGTCAGGGAATGAAGCAACGGGAGGGAATGACCGGACAGGAGGCTCAATAGGTGGTACTGGTTTAGATGACGCAGATTCAATAGTAAAGAGGTCAAAGAATCGATCTTCACTCCATTTCTCCCCCTGAAGAGAGGGCTTTGGGAAATAAGGAGTGGTTTCAAAGAAAGTGACAACAAGACTAACAAATAGTCGTTTTGAGACCGGATCATAGCATTTGTAGCCTTTCTAGGTAAACGAATAACCAAGGAAGACATATTTAATGGCACGCGGATCCAATTTATCACGATGGTGTGCATGAACATGAACAAAAGCAGTACAACCAAAGATTCTCAGCGGGAGATTGGAGGGGAGTCGAGAGGTTGGAAAGTGTTCTTGGAATTTCTGAAGAGGGTGACAAAAGAAAGTGCTTGACTCGGCATTCGATTAATGAGATGTGTGGCTATTAAGATGGCATCACCCCAAAAATAATGTTTCATATTGGTAGTAAACATTAATGACCAGGCTACTTCAAGTATATGTCTATTTTTTCGTTCAACAACCCCATTTTGTTGAGGGGTATCCACACAAGAACTCTGATGAACAATCCCATTTTCTTGAAGATAAGTTCCCAGAATAGTATTAAAATATTCAGTACCATTATCAGTACGTAAAATTTGAATATGAGCCTAGAACTGTGCATGAATCATGGAATGAAAACTGATAAAAATGGAGCGGACTTCAGTTTTGTCTTTCAGTAAGTAGACTCAACAAAGACGAGTTTGGTCATCAATAAAGGTAACGAATCATTTTTGTATTGGTGCAATTGAGGGAACGTGAGGGACCCCATACATCACTATGAAACATAGTAAATGGGCGAGATGGTTTGTATATGGATGATGGGAAAGAAGTACAACGATGTTTTGCAAACTCACACACTTCACATTGAAACTCAGAAGACATTTTATTTGAACAAATAGAAGGAAACAAATGTTTTAAATATTGGAAATTGGGATGACCCATCCTTGAATGCCATAACAAAAGTTCACTATTTCTAGAAGTAGATGCAGAATCACAAATTGCAGTATTACATAGTTAACTCAAGCTTGCCTCCTCAAAGTAATAGAGTCCCTCATACACTTTAGCAGTGCCAATCGTCTTCCCCGATGATAGGTCCTGAAAAACACAATGAGAGGAAACAAATTTAGCAGAACAATTTGAGTCTTTTGTTAACTGACTAATGGATAACAGGTTGCAAGATAACTTAGAAACATGTAGGACAGATTGTAAAGTTATAGAATCAGATATGCGAATACTTCCTTTTCCAACAACTGGTGAGAGAGAGCCATCTGCCATTTTTACCCTTAAATTCCTGACATATGGTGAGTAGGATGAAAAACATTGATAAGACCCAGTCATATGATTAGATGCGCCCGAATCAATTATCCATGGAGATTTGTAACAGGATCTAGTATTTAAAGCTGACAGATAATTACCTTGGTGAGCCAAGGAACCAGAGGAAGACTGACCCAATGTTTGAATTGACGAAATCATTTTATACAGCTAATCCAACTGTTCAGGACTGAATGCACTACTTGAAGAGGTATTGGTGTTTTCTCCTTGTGATCTTTCAGTTGACCCGTCAATGCTGGCCTGGTACCCACGATTTTTTTGGTATTGTCTCGGCTTCCAATCTGCCGGTTTTCCATGAATCTCCCAGCAGGTATTTTTTAAATGACCTGTTTTTCAGCAATGTTTGCACCATAATTTACCTTTTTGTGGTCGTTGACTAGGTCCCCCTGGGCCTTTTGATACAAGGGCCGAAACATCCGGCCCAGCGTGCCCATCTATTTTTTAGGCGAATACGGGTATGGGGAGGTCCAGCCCAACACAATCATTTTGGGGCCTCAGCATCACACACATCCTGTTCTCCTCCCTCCTAACCTCTTCGGAGACTTCTCGGGTTGAAGGAAGAGGTCGCCGTCCAAGGATCCATCCCCTCACGTCGTCAAGCTCTCGGTTCGGGCAGGCAAGGAACTCGAAGACCCTTTTGTTTTCGAGCCTCCTTCGGTATCGTGTACTGTCGCCGGAGCACTCCCACTCCTTGTCGATGCTTAGGTCGAGCTTCTGCCAAAGATGGGTCATCTCCATGAAATACTCGGTAACGCCTCTCTCACCTTACCTCATTTGACACAATCGGATCTTGATTTCGAAGATTTGCGAGTAACTCTCGACGTTAGAGTATGTCTCACGTATGGCTTCCCAAACGTCCTTCACCGTTGGCAAGAACAAGTAGACCTTTCCGATTGACGGCTGCATCGAGTTGACGAGCCAAGCTGTGACCATGGAGTTTTCGGACCTCCATTTTTGCAAGGCTACAATGTCGGTAGGGTCTGGTTTCCTCCGTTCACCGGTAAGGTAACCTAGCTTCCCTTTTCCCTCAATCACCAATTTTATGAATTGAAACCACTCATGGAAATTTTTTCCGTTTAATTTTTCCAATGAGAGTGGAAAGGTTGTGTTATCTAGCCCATTCGAACCCCCAACAGATGTGGCCTCTGAGTCACCGTCGATATTTGCAGAAGAGGTAGACCCTCTGCTGTTGACGGTGCTGCTGGCCATAGTTTAGCTAAGGTTGAGAAACCCTAGCTCTGATACCATGTAAGCAGAAGCTATGAATCTTTTCTACATTAATTTGTTCATATGTACATCCCAATATATAATACGATTACCTATTCTAAACAAGGAAACAATTCCCTTACTGAATAATATCAAATCCCCCAAACTTACCCACTTTCCTAATTTGTGTATTATTTACAATGATACTTGGGATTGGGATTTTAACAAAATGTCTTGCATATATTTAGATATTAGAAGTGGCCAAACAACAACCTAGGTTTTATTAGTGCAGGAATGTGGAATATCTCTCAAGAGTTGTTGGGAAGTTAGTTCCATCTTGCCAGCCAACAGAAGTTATTGTTAGGAGGCATGTTGCATTTCCTGAAAAAAGAGTTTAGCAAAGAAGGTGGGAGGAAAAAGATACAACTAGAGGAATTATCCAGGTTACAGCAAATCAACATGCCCCTATCGCAATGGAAAAACAATAAGCAGACGACCTCCCTCATTGGTCTCTGGTTAAACATTTGGAATTCAGGAGAGATGGATTTGTCCATAAAATTGTTGAGGAATTGTTCCTCCTACATGAAAATGATCATAGATATAATCATGTCAACCACAATGAAGTGATGTTGGACATCAATTTGAGAAGATGTTTCGAGGCTATGAAAGCTTAAATGGATTCAGTGTAACACAAGTTCCCAACCAACTGCAAACTTTAGTAGACCTTGGTATAGTACCTATGAAACGTAAATAGTTATATCAAGAGAAAGATGGCAGATGAAAAGTTTGAGACCTGCAAAGCTAAGCTCGTGCCAAAGGTTACAACATGCTCAATGAAGAAACTTTTGTCGTTTGCCATACTAGAATCCATTAAGGCATTACTGCCACAGCTGCACTACGAGTACTAGATATGGTGAAAATGGATGTGAAGACAACATTTCTAAATTGATATTTTGAGGAAGATTGACATAGGAGTGTATTCACACAACCTTAGTGACTTGAGAAGATGGCAGCCACATCCCAACATGTCCCATGAGTATGCCCATTAAAGTGACAATAAGTGCACTTCCAAGGAGGTCTGTGACACCTTTGGCCTCCCTACTACAATCAGGACTATCAAGGGTCATATAGTACCATAGAAGTCACTTTGATTACCATGATTTTGAGAAACCATTGAGGAATCATCAACATCTAGAAAACAATCATTACATCGTGCGAGATGGCATTTAAGACTCTAGAATACACCTTAGGGAGGAAAGCTCTAGACCCCCAAGAATTTGACATTTTATCGGTTCAAACTCAGATCTCAATCCTGCCAAAAATTGCCTCACAATCATTCATTCCTGCTACTTTTCCAAAGCCCCTAACATCAAAGGATAAAGGGACTGCAACATTCAGATCCCAATATGCTTTCTTTAGCATACAGAAATACCATGTAATACTCTCACCATCCTTCTTTAACTGGTAATACTTATCAAAAAATCATACATATGGATTAAATAACGCTATCACTCTTAGGAGCCTTTTCTGCCAAATAACTTGTTAACCTTGATCAGATAGAACTTGTTGACCTTCAACTATTATAATAATATAATTACAACCATTTAATTACTTATAGACCAGAAGTAAAAACAAATTTAGTCTCCAAGACCAGTCAATAAGTATCAAGTTATCAGTTATCTCACAAAGCCAGAATAGATACGAGGCAACCACTAAAAATGCTAAAAGGCTTCAACAGCTTAGAAAACACATTTAAAAAGTTTAAAGATGACTTCAAACAGCAACGCAACATCAAAATAAGCCAAGGTTGTGATTTGCCTCTACAAATATTTCAGGAACAAATGATCAGCTACAAAACAATCCACAAGGTAGACACTATAACTTTCACCAGACAGCAATAAACATTTCACAACAGCAAGACCATAAATCCAAACTAGCAGCAATCCAGTACAGCAGCATGGAATGTCACCCCAATTTAACCCCCAAAAAAAAAAAAATGAAACCCATAAGCATCAAACAGAACCTCAAACAGCAGCCGAACAGATTAAAGGAAAATGACAAGAAAACTTCTCGGCATAGCACAACATTGAGATCTATGGCCTATATTTGACTTCAACCCTAGAAGCACCTACACATCCATAACCAGCTGAAGGGGGCAATTAAAATGATGAGGAATCTACTCTGCAGTTCTGATTTTAGCACGCAGGTGGCTGCCCAGCAACTGGTGGGGTTTGCTTAGAAAATAATAGAAAAAAAAAAAAGAAAATAAGAAGAAGTGGAAGAAAATAGATGGGAAGAATAAACCCTAGTTAGGGTTTTAATCAATCACCCTGTTCTAGTACCATGTTACCAATAGAGAATAGAGAGGCCAAGTTGTACATGTGAGAGAAGGGGAACATTTGACAACCCTACTCACCCACCACCAACACCCCCCCCCCCCCTCTCCCGAAAATAAAAAAAAAAAAATGCATGTGTGCATATATATATATATATATGTGTATGTAAATACATGCTAAAGGAAGGAAATTACTGTGGTACCCAATTTTCATAACAGCCATGATCGATTCCTAGAGCGAAGGGGACACAGGAAAAGGATAATTATGAGGGAAATGGTCAGCCTTCTTCATATTTCCTTACTGATAACTAGCCTCAAGGAACTCAGGATTCCTCCCCCCCCAACTTAACCTCTTCCAAATCGGCAACTTCAAAGTAAAAGTGGTAAAAAAAAAAAATGCTAACAAGCAAAAAGTATTGTAGTTTAACATTTCACTCTGCATGTGTCTGTGTGTAGTGTGCGCGTGTAGCTCCCTTCATAAAGTGAAACTAAAATCATAGAATTGGAGAGGAATCCTAAAAATATTCCAGAAAATGCAACATATGTACAGGATTTTAAAAGGCCTTTATTTTACTCTTTCTGTGCATGCAGATGTACATAAAAAGCCATATGTATTACTTACTGTATCCCGAAGGTCGACCAGTCGTAAATAAGCACGTTGGAGATTTGCACCTTTCAAATTAGCATTAGTCAATATCGCATTCTGCAGCACAATCAACCCCAAGTATCAAACATACAAACAATATGAGTTATTGAAGAAGCCATGAGGAACGTTAATACACGGAAAGCACATGTACATGTTGAGAACATAGTTTTAAAGATCAATGCGCAACAGCCATTACATAATAGTATCGGTGGCTTTTGAGTCCATTAAGAGTGTGATATCAGATCCTCTGATTCACAACTGTATCAGCTACAGTTCATTACAATACCATAAGTCTGTAATGGCTGATACACCGTTACAAGCTACTACAGGCTGTTACAATATTAAATTAGCTGCAATTACTAAATTAGGTTTTAGTCCTTTTTTCTTTTTTTTCTCCCTATATTCAAGCTTAGAAACTCATTTTTATTTAGTCAAATTTTTTAAAAAAAATCATTTGGTTTTTATTTTTTTAATATTTAGCATGTATTTCTATAGAGGCAGACTTTAGATCAACAGTGATGTTGCTCCTTTGTGACCAATTGGTCACAAGTTCAAGTCAAAGGTAACAATCTCTTTGCATAAAAGCAAGGGTAAGGCTGCATAAACTGTGACGGCCCTCCCCCTACCCTCACAAAGTGGGGAGACTTGTGGCCCGCGGATGCCCTTTTATGTATTTCTTTAATTAGCATTCAAATGACCTAACTTTTTCTCTCATTAAAATTACATATTTTCGTATTGTAAGTTATCCAATTTTATTTTTTTTTCTTTTTTTCTTACATCAAATTTGGATACAAAAATACGTTTTTCTATACATTTTTGCTCCATCTGATTTATGAACATTCTATATTTTATAATTCTTTATATTTGTGATTACATAGTTTATAATTCACTTATAATCAATAAAGTAGTGAAAAGCAGCAAAAGCATGGTTGCTCCAGTTCCAACCAAAAGCAATTAAACAACCAAGATGACATCCAATACTTGTAGTATAGTTTTAATTAAATTTATTAAAAAATTTACTAAAAAACATTCAACAAAGCAGTATAGGAGATTCAGGATCAAAACATGTGAAAATTGATATTTTCCCAACAAGTTTGATTGTGCACAAAAAATAAAATAAAATAAAATAATAAAAAAATTATGGACATGGTGTCAATTACATGTTACATGACATCTGCAGTAGCTTGTGAACATTACACTGGGACCATGGCCATTACCTGGACAGCTCCCACTTCTTAAAAACCATGCTTGAGAGTTATTGTCATCTCTTGACAAGGGTTTTTTGTAAAGGAAGAAGTGTCGGACCAATATGTAATTTTTTCACTCTTGACATTATTAGTTATAATAAATAAGGAGGGGAGTAGACCTAATTGCTTGTTTTTCTCTCTCCCCACCTTCTGTTTGGAAACAGAATCCTAGAGGGTATCAGAGCTTCTGTGATACCTAGATAATTTTATCCTTTTCATCGCTCTCTCTTCTTTCCTGCCACAATTTCTTCAACATCAGTCCTCGAATCTTCATGTCTACAGCTTGAGAGTCAATCAGGATGCACCCTTCTTTCTTATTGTGGCTGTGCAGCAGCACGATTCAAGGGCTGCTGTATGTATGCAGAAGTAATGGACTATCAATGAAAAATGTATTTATCAATATTAGAGGCCTATGATCTGTGTTCCTTTCCTGCTTCTTGGCTACTTATGAGGCTGGAATTGACTAGTTGCAGAAATCAATACCCTAGCAGTACTATAGTGATCAATTTGTCACAAGCAGAAACTTGTTTGATTGTCTCTGTTACTGACAGGCTTAACCTGTTTGATCGTATATCGACAACCATTAGGGAGATCTGTTTGCTCAATTGCTTGATTTATTGTCTCTGGCCTGGTCTGGCTTGTCATGTTTGATCACTGCTTGGGGTTTGCCTAGCCCTGCTGGTTGAGGGGCTCATATTTATTCTTGTTGTGTTTCTGGTACTGGTTGAGTGTGAATTGATTATATTTATGTCAGTGTTTTAAAAGGCTCAATCGAGGCTTGCCTTGGGATTCGCCTCAAGGCAAAGCATGCTTAAAACGCCTTGAAGCTCAATCTAAAATACCAAATTCCAAAAAGGCTAACGCATTACATGCTGAGGCTTACGCATTTTTTTAAAAAAAAAAAAACACGCTTTTTGCGCCTTTTTGGTTGAGGTTTACGCATTTTGGGTGTGTGATTCTCAAGTTAGAATTGGTTAGAAAATTTTAACTACACGTTTGTATAAAAGAAATTGCATAACATGAGTTTATTTCTAAAACGCTTCAACCTCAACCTTTCCAAAATAACTGAGAGCTATCTCTTGCATCATGAAAATAGTTTGAACTTTGTAATGGTATAGCTATCTCTTGTCATGATTTATGTCATGATTTCAAGTTAGCAATTTTTGAATGACCAACAAGTATTTTGCTAAGTACATCTAATTTTTCTTTTCTATATTACATTTGTGATTTTCTTAATTTTTACCTTATTTTAAATATACATAATTTATTTAACAAATTTTTATCTTAAAAAATAAATTCTCAAAAGGCTTATGCCCCAACGCCTTAAGGCTTATGCCTCGCCTTACGCCTTCGCCTTATAAAAATTTGATTTGTCAATGAGGCATTTTTCATATCAAGGTGTCCCTTCGAACAGCCAGTACTAAAAGCCCAATGAGATGCTAAATGCCATATCCTGCCCCAAAGCAAAGGTGAAAATTTATTTCCAGAAAAGATACGTGCATCCCATTCCAATCAAATCCCCCACAAAACAGCAAAGAATACACACCTCCACAAACTTTCGGTACCTTTAATCCTACCAAATCCTGTAAAAGAAATGCTCAATACTCTTCCACCATCTTTGGACAAACCCAAACCACACCAAATAAGCCAAATAATCTGAATTTCCACATGCCCCAAGTAAATGAGCAGTCAAAAGTAAACGAGAAAAAGTCTTTGAACTGTTACAACACAAAAAACACACATCAGGAGACAATGCTTTTCAATGCCTCCTACTCTGCAGTAGATTGTTGGTGTTAACTCCATTTATGGCCACCAAAAAAATAAGCAAATGCATTACTCTTAGAAGGGATTTTGGCATCCCAAATATGATGATGAAGGGGAAAAGATACATCAGCCCTTATAAGGTGATAAAAGAAGGATTTATAAGAGTAGTCACTCAAAGAATACAAAATCCACATCCTGACATTGTACCTATTAGAGATATAACAACCACCAACACAAGTAGTGAAGAAGAAAGCTCCTCCATCTCACTATCATAAAAATCCCTCAAAAGAAAATTCCGGAGAAAGATTCAGCATCCGAAATTTGAAAAGAAGAAATAACAGCACTATAGACCAAAGAAAGATGATATAGTTGGGTAAAGGTAATGATTAATGTTGAAATCCACCACCCCAAATATCCTCCCAAAAGCAAATACGAGCATCATTACACAATTTAAACTTTATCAACTCAATAAATTAAACTAAAAGGGTAAAGTCAAAAAATGAACCTCCAAAGACTCTCAAATGAACATCTAGGACCGATATTAACATCCCAACCACTCACCTGCAAACCAAATTTACTTCTTATGACTCTGTACTGCATAGAGTTCACCTATAAAGGAAACCACCAAATCCGCTTTCCCAATAGAGCAGTGTTTTGAGACAACAAATTTCCATAACCCAACCTCCCATCCATGACCTGTACATAACTCCCACATAACCAAAAGATCCCTCCCTACTACTGACCAATGAAAATCCCTCATAATCCTCTCAATCTTATTAACTACCCTCCAAGAATTTTAAACAAAGGCAAAAAATACAAAGAGTCCCTCCCTCCTCTTGACAAACGAAGATCCCCCATAATCCTCTCCATCTTATAAACTATCCCTCCAAGAATTTTAAACAAAGACAAAAAACACGAAGGGATATTAGAAAGACAAGTCTAGATGAGAGTGATGCGACCACCTAGAGAGAATAAATAACACTTCCATCTATCCAAAAGTATAGCCACCTACCAACCACAAGATCCCAAAAAGCTAATAAGAGGCGAAGGGATTCCTAAATAAATCAAAGGCCAATCTAAAACACCACAACCAACTAAAGAAATGAACTTCGAAACCCTATTAGAACTACGATTAATAGCCCAAAACCATTCTTTTCCATGTTAATTATAAAACCAAAAATCCTCTTAAAAAATCTTTAACATGGTATATATATTCACAAAAGACTCCTTATTATTATCTAAGAAAACAATAGTGTCATATGCAAACCGCAAATGGGACACTGTCACCACATCCCTTCCCACCTCAATGTCTCAACCCACAACCCTATACAATATATTAGTCTACTCAATGCATCCAACACAAGAATAAACAAAAAAGGAGATAACGGATCCCCTTGTCTAATCCTCCCTACAATTTTTCCACCTCTTACAACAAACTTCAACTAAAAAACTCCCAACCAGAGACCTTCTCAAAATCAAACTTAAAAACAATACCCTTATTTTCTATCACAAACATCCTCCACCACCTCATTTGCACTCATATAGCATCCAAAATCTGCCTCCCCCCCCCCCCCCACAAACCAAAAAAAAAATCCGAGCAAGAAAAATAGTATCACTAAGCACTAAACTCTACCTATGTGCAAGAACCTTAGCAATAATATTGTACACATTAGTTAGAAAAGCTAATAGGGCAAAAAAGCAATGCCTTAGTTGATCTACATTCCTTAGGCACCGAGGTCATAATGGCTTAATTAATATTTCCCCCAAGAGCTTGTTCCTATGAATCTTACAAACCAATGCTACTAAAAGAAAAGAGGCAGGGAGGGCGTTTTTTTGGTTGGGGGGAGGCAATGTTAAACCCAAAGGCTTAGCCCTCTTAACCTCACGACTGCCCAACTTCCTCTTCTTCAAAAGGCTTATCTAACCAAGGAATTAAGTATTTGAAACGGGATTCCAATACAAACCCTCAATCATAGGCCTAGAATAATCTTCCTTAGTAGAAGTATTTCTAAAAAATCAATTATTTCATCTCAAACCAGTTGAGCATCCCTTGCCACCTCCCTATTCCTTAACTCCTTCAGAATCACCTCCTCTAGCTTGTTCTTCAATAAAACACTCTTAGCAACCACGACATTTGAAAGCCTCCAACCCCCCCCCCCCCCCAAAACATAGCTCCTATTTTCTATCTAATGCATCAAAATCACTCTTAGATACAAGCATTTTCAATATAATATCCAAATCCCCAAACACCTCTAGATTCCACTCCTTAGAAACCTCCTCCACTACCTTCGGGTTTTTCAAACCTAAAACCCTCCCAACTCACCACCGAACATTCGCCCAAGTTTATGTAACTAAAGAGTGACTATGAGAGTGATGGTCCATCCACATGTTCTCAAACAGAAATGGGGTAGGGCCCCACTTAACCTTCCTCGATTCCAACATAATAGGTAAATTTCAAAGGTTGATCAAGATAAAATTGTATAAGATAAAAAGAAATTCATCCTCTTAATTCCCTAAAAAAAAAAACAGTGCAGCCCAATGCACAAAGCTCCCCGCATATGCGGGGTACCAGGAAGGGGTGGACCACAATGAGTCTAATGTACGTAGTCTAACTCCCTAATGAAAATATATATATATATATATATAACCAATAGTGATTGCCCTCTCCCCTTCTATGAACAAGGAGAACTAAGAATTCTCCAACAGAAGATCTCTCAAACTACATTCCCTAATAAAATTATTGAAATTCTGCATGCTTGAAGAAAACCCAACAGCCCCTTTCTTTCTTGGCAGGATATCTAACAAAACCACCCCCAAAATTCCACCTAGGAGAACAAGACGTAAACACAGCATATATATCCTCCAAAAAATGGGAATAAAGAGTGGGACTAGTAGGACCATACATAGATGTAAACTACAACTAACACCTCCAAATTTGAAGCAGCAAAGATAGAGAAAATAATAATAATAATTAGGTAATCAAGTATGAGGCCGACCTAGTGTCCCACACAATTAACTACCTATTGTTACCCCCTAAGAAGGACAAAATTCCCAATCCTTAACCCTTCTACTCCAAATATCCATGATTACACCACCGCCTCATCCATACTCTCAAGCTTTGTATCTTGCAAAAACACAATATTAAGAATGTCCAGACAAAATATATCCCTAATTATACCTCTTAATGTCACCTAACCCTCTGACATTCCTACTACTCATGGTTATCAAAATCTTGATCCGGATCATGCGATTTTACGATCCTACAATCCATACTTGCCAAATCGATCCAGATCTCAGGTAGAATCTTAATAAAGTAGATCCCAGTAGGATCTTATCTGGAACCTTAAGATCTTAGGATCCCGATCCTACTTATGATCTTATCGATCCTACTTTTGCAATGGAATATAGATTTTTCCTATTTAGGATTTCAATGAAAAAGGCCCAACGCATATTTTTATTGGCCCAAACAATTTACTTTTGCAATAGACACAAAATTTAGTATAATTGGCTATATGCATCAAATTAGGGCAACATAACAAGCATGTTCTACGATTTGTTCAATCCAAGTAAAGAGAGCAGCTGAGCATCTCTTTAAAGCTCTCTTCCTTCAAAATTAAAATCTATCTAAGAGCTTAGAGTTCTGGATGGACAGATCCTAGGTTATCTATCAATAGGCTTGGACTGTTCCTTCTTCCAGCAACAGTAGAGGTCAGCTGAGAGCTTTGAGATCAGCAAAGATCTTCAACAAATAGGGAGTTTCCAAGTCAGGCTGAAAGCTTAAAGTTGCAGGCCTGTAGCAGTTGTGTTATCTTTGTAGTCTTTTTACTTTCCTTCTCTTTTTTTCCCCTCTTATTATTGAAAAGGCTGAGACCTATCTTTTTTTTTTTCCCAAAGCAAAGAGCATATAGCTTTCTTTTTCCTCTTCTTTTCTTTGCGACTAACAAAAAGTTCTTCCTCTTCCTTCCTTCTTTTTTCCCTCCTTCTTCTTCTTCTCATGGTCTGATGACAAAACCGCAGAAACTGACAAATTTACATCAGTTCATTGAATTAAGATTGCAATTTCTTCTTCCTTCTTCTCTTCATTCTTTTTGCTTTTCTTTTTAATTATAATTATTAAATAAATAAGCTAGCAAGAGTCTGCCCTTTGCAGAGCACTTTGCAGTTCAAGATATTTAGATTTTGTTTTTCTTTTTTTTGTAAGGTTCAAAATTGTTGAAGGAAAAACCAGCTAGGTGCTAGCTAGCAAGCTAGCTACATTCCTGAAAATTGTTTTAATATCTTAAACTTACTACCAAATTTTTTGGATTATTTTATTGAGAGTTGTCATAAATTGCCAAATATATAAGTTTTTAATTTATTTTACATTGTAAGTAGAATCTTACGATCCACAATCCAATCCTGCGGACCCTCCCAACAATCCTATGTAGGATCCCGATTCTAACAACCTTGCTACTACTCACCCTCATATCTTAACAATTTTACCTACTTTCCTCATCTATACCCCACCCCCACCCCCAACCCACCCCATAATTAATATAAAATTCAGGATTTTACTTAGCAAAATAACCCGTGACACTACCAGAACTTATGACAATGTGCAGAGTATTTTAAGAGCATAATTGTAGCCAAGTCCCCTCCTCGAATGCAGCATCCGGATCATCTGCAGCTGCCTTCAAATGGTGAACACCAACCTCATTTGAACACCAACCTGAGCAATCAACAAAGTCCACCCCAAGTCCAGAGCCCTCCTTCCCTTCTGTTCAAAGATGAAACTCCCCCTTATCCATATAACCCGAGCAAGAAGCCTCATTTTTCTTCAGAACTGAAGAGGAAGCAAAATCATCCCTGAAACCATTCTCTGCCACAAACTATCCCAGCAGCAACCCTCTCTCTGACTCACTTAAGTCGTGAAACTCATCACCCTCATTTACATAGGAATCAAACAAGAGAGACTTTCCTCCACTAAATGTCATCACAACAGACTTCACCATGCAGAAACCAACCCTTGAGTCAATGAATTCACATTCCATCAAAGCATCAGAATGCCCAACATCTAAGCAAAAGAACTACTCCCTACCGTCACATCATCACTCCCAGCCCACATCCCGTTATCAGGCCCCACAATACTCAAAAGGCAAGATTGTAGACTCCAATAGCATGTTCCACAACCTTGCACTTCTTTGATTTCACCATCTTTAAATTTTAAAATGGAAAGATTGGGTTCTGATTATTCCCTGGTTTTGTTGGGGCAAAATGTTCTGTTTGATAATTGATTCCTGAATCGAGTTTTTGGTCTATAATTCAACTTCCGGCTTCGTCAACGGTCAACAGAAAACCACCATTATTCTTGCTCATGAGGTATCCCATTCCTCAATTCCTCCATATGCGTCTCCTTGATCCATGCTCATATGCTAGAACACAAAGGACCCATCTCGTAGCCATTCATGATCAGTATCAGCCTTGATATTGGTAGACCCATGATCATAACATCTACAGGGAAAAGAACCTTTATCATACATCTTGATAACTGCCAAATTCCCCATTGGCTCCTCCGCCACAAGAAACAATTTACACCATCCTTATGCTTCCGTACCCTCTGGAAATTGAAAGCCTTGAATATTGTGAAACACTCTTAACCTTTTGAGAACAAGGATACTATAATTTTCATTCATCAGCATCCTAAGCACTATGAATCCCTGAAAGTTTTAAGCAATAGGCTTCTTGTTTAGACCAAAAAATATTCAATTGGATCACAACCCAACAACAAGCCTTCTCCTCTGAAGAAAAAGAATTTCCTGCACCCTTTCTGGTGATACACAATTTCGGTCCTTGTGTCTCCTAATGTCGAAAATAAACATCTCCCTATCAATCCTAATAATCTGGCATACCATCTTATTCCAGAAAACGAACAGGCCAAAGGTTACAAGAGAAGCATGGTGATCTTTCCTGCTTTCAGTACTTAAGACAGCTTTTTCTGCATATCCCTGCTTCTGCCCCTCTGATTAGCAAAAGGTACAGAAAAGATGAGGCGGTTCAATCTGAAGGAAGTTAAAGATGGCATCACAGAAAAGCCACCAGATGGAATGGCAAGGTCCAGCTTACAATCATGTTTGTTGGGGCTTTCTATTCTAGCAAGAATCTTTTTACGGGCCTGTTTTCACAACACTTTAAAATAAATACTTATAATCATTTTGCCACGAGTTGTTGAAATGCAAGTGGCTATTACTTATAGATCAAATTTAGGTTGTTCACAGCATTGGTGCTCTATTGGTATACTGGCAAAGAAACAAGACAAGGTGAATAGTTTGAATCATTATCTGAGCACTAATGAGAGCAGAGTATACATTGTAGAGACCACAGAGATAGACAGCAAGTAAGAAGAAAACAAGAGTAAAAGAACTTGTCTGCTGTAAGCCTGTAATGTATTCCTACCCTGAGACTTGGTGTCTATTCTCAAAATGTATTGTTAAAAGTGTTTCTTTTCAAGAGTTATTTTCAAAAGGTACGTGTCATTCGAGATGTTAACATTTTTTTGCATGTATGAGTAAAAGAACTTCTGTACGGTAATGTATTCCTAACCAGCTACCACAAGTCTTGGTGTCTATTTTCAAAATGTTGCGTAAGTGTGTTTATTTTCGAAGAGTTGTTCTCAAGGAGGTATATGTGGTTTGAAAAAATTTTAGGATGTGCTATAGTTGTTCATAATTTTTCATCCGATTTGGATAAGTTCACCCCCCTTCTCCCCCAGGGTGTACCAATAAAACAGTTTTCTTAGGGTAATCCCACACACAAAGGGTTCAACTGTTCAAGTGCTAGCGTAATGTGTCGCAAAAGCTCATTGTGTGTGCTGATGTTAATTCTATATTTCTACACACAACAGTTCAACTGCTAGTATTGCCTGTGTCAAATGCTCTTGGTGTCTGCTGATATTAATTCTATATTTCTTAGGGTACCTTTTTATTTTCCTCTGAAGGAAAGTCATTATATGTTCCCTCAGGAGGAGGAAACAACTCCTCTGACAGTACCTACAGAACAAAAGGGACCCGCTGGATCTGTTCCATCAGTTTCAGAACTGCTTCCAATATATTAAAACAGGGACAGGAAGGTCCAGTCTTTTATTCCACTCTTTTTTGTACCATCAACCATCCTATTGCTAGCGTTGTTGGAATATAATGTCAAATACCACCCTGATGGTACTATTGAGAAGTGTAAGGCCTGCCTCATGACCGAGGAATATACTCAGACTTTTGGAGTGGATTACTTTGAGACCTTTTCTCTTGTAGCACATCTAAACTCAATTTGGATTCTCATCTCTCTTGCTGTCCAGTTTGATTAGCCCTTGTATCAGCTGGATGTCAAGAATGCTTCTTAACATGGTGGCCTGCAGGAGATGTACATGGAGCAATGACCGAGGACCACCATCACCATTTAGGCCACCTATTCAGAATACATATTTTAGGCATCGTTATAGAAAATTAGGATGCATGTATTAAACTGCTTGTTCCATATTTTTTGGTATTCAGAGGGTATGCTGTTAGTTATAACAATATGACTTGAATTCAGAATCTCCCCGTTCTTTTTTTTTTCCCCCTTATTTCCCTCTATTTCCTCCATCTCCTGCTATCCAGCATCAATTTCGCACCCCACCAAATTTCAAGCTGCAACGACAGTGATTGCTGCACAGTTCAACACCCAAACTTAAAAAAACAATAGGGCCTCCTCGTCTTCAAACACAACCATATGGAAAATTTTGTTGGCACATCCACTACCATCAAAAACAAACAGCAGCAACCAGCTCATCCCTGAATTCCATTGCTGCCAGACCATGAATTTGGTTTCGCATGCCAGCAACAGAAATTCCCACTGCTACTCCCTTGAAAGCCACCTCTTACCTGAGATTTCTTTACAGACGGCAACATCATTGGATACGTCCCCCAATACATCATCTCACTGCAGACCATCACCAGAAAGTCTCCACTGATGGCTCACGCACCTCCCACACAGGAAAGCCAGATGGGGTGACTTCCAGAAAATCTGAACTGTGAGAATTTCATTATAGCCATGATATTTCCTTTTCTTTCTTCTTGTTTTTATTTTTTTTTAAGGCGAGATTTTGATGCTGCCCAGTGTACCCTCACAATTGGAGTGAAAATCAATCCTGCCAGCACCCAAATTCTGGTTTAATTGCAGTATTGACTAAATTTTTTTTGCGAGATATTCGAGATTACTATGAAAATATTGCTCATGGAGCATTCAAAATTTCTAGAGGAAATCAGAACAAGCATTCAGGCATGAGTGCTCATTATACAATTGAGCATGGGCAATCTCATTAATAGTGGAGCATGACCAAAAATTGATGCTTTCATAGTTACAATAAACTTAACTGAAACAGGTGAAAGATTAAAGAAGATGCAATTGAGTTTTCTTAGTTCAACATAATTGGATGCTATACAGGACTAACGTTAAAATTTAAGAAATCTGCAAACTTTTAAATAAAATTTACCCGATAGGCTGCATAGAGCAAGAAAAATTGCTCCTACAATTTCAATTGAAACATTTTGAGCTTGATATGCGTAAAACACCTGCTTATAAAGAGGAGTCGTCACTTTCTTAGTTATGCCGATGTGTTGGCATAAAAAAGAAAGTCAAGGACTGACTACATCTGAAGTAGGGCAGGCATAGTACTCATAGAAGACAAGAGGGAGTGATGGTTAAGATAGTTTTGGCACTTCTGATGTAGACAAAGTAATGCTCCAATAACTAATAAAAGAGTGATTAAGTTGATGTTAAAGATTTTAGTAGGGACAAGGGTAAACCTAGAATAACTTGGTTTGAGGTACTAAGAAATGAGTTGAGAATACTCCCAAGTTCCTCAAGATATTGCCCTAGATCGTGCAAAATGGTGGAAAATCATTTGTAAAATTGATACCACCAAGCAAGACTTTAAGGCTTTGTTTTTTATACTGTTGATGTTGTTTATGTCCCACCAGGTTACTACCAGCATCAGAATCAAGAAGACATTGGCCACGTCGGTGTACTGCACCTTCATTGGAGTGTACCTCGGATTAGAAGCCATTTGCATTAGCTGACACTGACAGCACATGGAGCATGCAAGCTACCCATATAAACACTCCCTAAAATTATGAAAATTTCTTAAAAGTAGGCACATGAATTAGAATAAGCATTGCTCCTAACATTGTTCAGCGTGACCAATGCATCAACAGGAAAATCTGGAAGTTTTCCATTTTATTTTAATAATGTGCAATATAGGTATGATCATGCATATATAACAGCTTTAAGGCAGAGTTTCTTTAGCCTTTCTCATCATTGTAATTTTTTTGTGTGACAACTGCTTTGCCAATACTGGGGGGTTCCTGAGGTGTTGCCAATACTGTTGCCAATACAGTAGCAGTTTGCAGGCAACAAGATATAAAGTTCAAACCAAGACTACAAAATGAGAAGTTATATGACGGCAATAAGTACAATGGAAATAAGTTTTTCATCCCTCCTATTTGTTTGTGGCTACATAATGTCTTTTATTACACGGCTCAAATTCTGGTTCTCACTTTCATCAAATCATTTTATTATGAGATTCTCTACCTAGAAGTATTTGTGCTCGATATTTTTAGGATATTTGCCATCAATTAAGCAGTCCTTAAATCCACAAGCAGCAGGATATCTAGCATCACTTTATTTGATCAATTAAAATCAATTAAAATAGTGACTTGTCTACTTCTCAACAAAAGCAACTAGAGAGGCTAATATCTGTTAGGCATATATTTTTATTTTCAGAATCAATTAAAAAAGTCATTTAGATTTTAAAAATTAATATCGACATTGATCAGACGTCAGTTTAATCAGAACTCCCTTAAAAGAGTAAAAAATCTAATTCTAATTATGACAAAATTATTTGCACCTTCTTCTACAGAGATGCAGCCACAATATTAACAATGCTATTACCTTTAAATTGGCTCCCTCCAAATTAGCTCCTTCTAAGTTAGCATTAGTAAGATCAGCGCTCTGAAAATTGAAGTAAAAAATGATTATACGACCTCCAACCACACAAAAAAATCTCAACCAGAAATTACTATTTCTGGATGACATTCAGAACAAAGCTAAGAATCCTCATGATACACAAAAGAAAAATCAACAGCACCAAATTTTGTTTATTTGGGCATATATGGTATATCATATATGACTTCACTAAACAATAATATCTAGCATGCTCCACATACAAAACATGTATCACTAATCATCATACTTCACAATAAAATTTTGATTCTTATAAAGTTCCGCAAAATATCCCAAAAGTGGAAAGATAAATAAGTTGAAAAGAAATGTGACATAATTTCATAGAACTTTATGATCATCATAACTGCACATTAATAACTGATTAAATTGTGAAAAACTATATAGGACAAACTACATTGGTGTCTCACAATTGAACAAATACAACTTTATATGTTGTTTAATGAAATCGGAAGACATGTTCAGCATACAACTACATGGCTACACCATATTGGGGGCCTGGGGAAGGCATGATGTATGTAGCCTCACCTACACATTTCAAGAGGCTTTTTCCATGATGCACAGATGCAGTGCTGAAACAGTGAAGCATCAGATAATATTCTCTAGAAGTTAGTCCACTTTTAGCTATACACTTGCAATAATATTTATTCATTATTGTTATCTAGGTGTCAGTATTATGGTTCAGTCAAGTATTTCATTTCTTATGTCCAAGTTTTATTATTCACAAAGTTCGATTATGAGACTACCTCTAAAGTTCATTTATGAGGTCTTGTTGAGTCAAAATAAGTGAAACAGTCAAATGTAGTTGCAGTCAATAATAATCATTTCCCTTGGCACATTCAATCCACAAAAGTGAATTTTGGATTTAAAATACCATGGCAACAGACTGACACATTAAAAACTAGACCACTACTAATAAAAACCAACAATAAAAATTGAAAAATAATAATGCACATAAAACTTGTCGTCCCCACCTTGTTATTTCTGTTCATAAACAAAGAATTAGTCGCCATGTTGTTCTTCACTATACTACAAATAAATAAATAAATAATAGAAATGATACCAAACAACCCTAAAAAGAACACACTCAGCATTTCCTTAAGACTTACTTGAGCAGATGCTTCTCTCTTTTTCTAATTTTTTTTTTTTTTTTCTTTATTTTTTCTCCCATTCAACTAGGAAAAAAATTCAGCCTTAATTTTGGCCTTTTCCCATACAATAATTACAGGCCAAGTTCTTGCATCTAATTTCAACCTGGTTAAGTAACAAAGAAGGTGCTTATGCTGAGTGACTTCTCTAGTCTAATAAATACCTTAAAGATGAACTTTGGAAATATGCCTAGATGAAAAATGCAAATAATAAAACTTGGACTTAGGGAATGACACACATGACTGGACCATATTAATGATACAAAGATAATAATAATTAATAAATACTATTGCAATTAACAAGTCAAAGAGATGCTAGTGCAGTTGAGCACAGCATCAGGAACTCACATCTGTGCAAGTTGCCATCTTTGATGATTCATCCATCTTGGCATCACTCAGGAACTCCTTGTTTCTTATACAAATCAAAATATAGACATAAGAACCTCCATAATTATTGTAAGAAGGACACATTAAGGGTGAATTTTTAAAGTTCAAAAGGAGAAAAATGAAGGGACAACAAAAAAAAAAATCAAAAGGAGAGTAGCATCTGCTCGAACCAGTGTCATGAAGAATCATAATTGTTCTCATAGAGGCTGTCTAGTATCATACTTTTTTCTGGTTTTTGTTTTCGTAGCAGTAGACTGAATAAACAGGCAGCGACAATAAGTTTGTCTGCTTTGCTAGTTTCAGTTTCTTTATCCGTTTTCAACTGGTTTGTAGTTGTGGTAACCTATTTCTGCAGTACTTAAATATAAAAATTTCATTTTTTAACTTTAACATTACCAAACACCTCCTTAATCCAAGGTTACAGCTTCTCCTTCAATGTTTCAATTTCCTCATAAACCTAAAACCTTCCCAACCCCTCCCTGTGTCCTTTTCTCAAGAGCTTCTCGGTTATAGAAGTATCTAAATCTCATATTGGAATGGTCTTCTCATAGAGAAAGTATATTCTCAATCTTTTAGCTGAGATTGGCTTGTTTCGATCCAAACCTATTGATACTCCCATGGCTCCCAACACTAAGTACTAGATATGGGTGATCTGTTGCCTAACCCAAGACGGTATCGAGGACTTGTTGGAAAGCTAAATTACTCACAATTACAAGACCAGATATATCTTTCGCAACATGTTGTGAATCAATTTCTCAATTCTCCAAGAACAAGTCACTGGGATGCAGTAATTTTCATTTTGAGATATCTCAAAGGTGCACTAGGGAGAAGTCTCTTATATCAAGATTAGGGTCACACTCATGTTCAAGGATATACAAATGCAAATTAGGTCGGGTCGCCTTCTGACCGAAGATCCACAATTGGTATTATATTTTTGTTGGTGATAATTTGGTTTCTTGGAAGAGTAAGAAAGAAGTTGTGGTGGCCATGTCAAGTGTTGAGTCAGAGTATTGGGCTATGATTCATACTACATGTGAACTTGTTTGGTTGAAGAACATGCTGGAAGAACTGTGTTTTCCACATTCTCAGCATATGGAGTTGATGTGTGATAATCAAGTTGTTATTCATACTACCACCAGTCCGGTCTTCCATAGCGCACTGAAGTTGAATGCCACTTTGTTCGTGAGAAACTTGTACAAAAGCTCATTACAACCACTAATGTGAAGTCTGATTTTCAGCTTTTTGATTTGTACACTAAATCAAATTTGTTTGTAACAAGCTAAGAGCATATGATATCTATGCTCCAGCTTGAGGGGGAGTATTAATGGTTATTTGGTCATTTTTAGCATTATTAATTTGCGTTAGAGTTGCGTTAGTAAGTGTGAGTTAGTGAGGGCATTATGGTCGTTGTCATTGTATTTGGTTATAAATGGAGGGAGAGACCTATCATTGAGGTTAGGTCTTCCATTTTACCTAATTATTCAACAGATGATAACAAGAAGATTCGCTATGGCTAAGACTGAGACTTGAATAATCGGTGCAGCATGCTTCTATTTTGGAGTGAAGTAAACAAAAAGGTCTAGAGTTGTGTGAGGGATATCAGGTGGAAGAAAAGAGACCTCTCCAACGAGTGATTCTAATAAGAAGGAGTTGGAGTCGATAGTGTCTGAAGCAAAAGAAAGAATGAGAGAGATCAATTTCCGTTACCTATGACTAATTGAGCAATGAGGAGTTTTGGTGTAGAGTTTTCTGATAAGAAGACAAAAAGTTTTAGCAAAGATACATGTGACAATATGAACAAAGAAGCAAAAACCTTTTAAGATCGACTTCTGAGACTAGATGATGGAGCGATCGGAGATTGAGAGAAGAGCATCGAAGTTTGGCATCCATGACTGACTAGATAGTGGAGCGACGAGAGATCAAGAGAAGAAAATATCAAGGAGTAGGAATTTATAAAAAAAAAAAAGTGGAAAAGGCTCGCCATGCTCACATCCTTGATAGGGAGAGATTCCTTTGATTAAGTCATGGACAAAAAATTATATCAAGCCTTAAAAAACTCTATAAAATTCAATAGTCAGCAGTGCTGCTTCTGTTTCCTCATCTTCTTTGTTAGATTCATGCATCATTAGATTATAGCTAAAGGCTGCAACATATGAGTGAGACAGCATTGATTGTGCTGAGTAAGAGAATAATCTCTATGACTAGTACAAGTAAAGTGAACTTTTATAATTAATGTTCTTTGGCAGGAAGAAAACGGTTGGCTTTAGTAGAGCAATTCATAAGACCAAGGGTATTTTAGATGGTGCTACATAAAAGCTTACTCTATTTTTTTTTTTTTTTTTATAGGATGGAAATAATAAACTTCATTGAAAAAAAAGGACAAATGTACGAGGAGAAAGAGGATTCTTCCACAACATAACAAAAAAGGAAATAAAAACAACAAAAGAGAAAAGAAAATAAAAACAAGCCAATAGAGTCGTCCATTCACACCAATGATCAAAAAGGCATCATGGTTGTTGGCAAAAAGAAACTCTGATTGATGATTACTCAAAGAAGGTTTGGTTGTTCTTGAAGCACAAGAATGACGCGCACATGACTTCCCTCCATCCCTCTTTCTTATTTTTTACCAATAGTGGAATGCCAAACATTCACCCTTGAAAATTGTATTAATTTTATTTTTTTATATTAACTTGTTTATTTTATTACTCCAACAAATCTGTTTATTTAGTAGTATAATAATATCATTAAAAAATTAATATGCAAGTTTATATCGAAAGAAATAAGTTACTATTTAGTTATTCTTGTATATTTATAATTTATATAATTTAATTAATAGTAGTGATGAAGTTATATTCCTCTCATTGAAATTTTGTAAAGAAAACTTAAACTTGTCAAAAATGAATCATAATTGTTAGTTTAATACATATTTTTTTACTCAAACATAAAAATTATTGATAATAAGTAAATATTCAAAACATATTTTGATCCAACATAATGGCTGAAGCATACCACGACCCAAAATGGTGTATTGACTAACTCTAACCCCCCCCCCCCCTACCCCCAAAGAACCATGTACCTATTAAGTAGCATACCCTATACCCATGCCCATACCATGACCCAAAACATAACTCGTTCCAGGTACAATGGATGAGATTGCCACACTTCAATTAAGAGAGGTGTGTTTTATATTCCCCTTTACACAAGAGTAAAATGTTCAATTTAGTAGGTGGAGTTAAAGATATAGAGTACATCTAAACCCTAGAATGTTTCTAGTTGGCCTAGCCCATTCTAGTTAGCCAGTTCATCATCAAAGATGTTCCTATTCTATAGAAGTTGAAGCACAATACAAATATCAATATTCCATTGTGTCTAATTCTACCAAAGTTGAAGCACGACAAGAGCACCAGTGTTTCATTGTTAGAAATAACATAGTTTGCTTATTCTTAGCTATGGCACAAGAGATAGACTACATTGATGAGGCTTTCACATATTCAGCTATCACTTATGTTGATTCTACTAAGTCATTGATTGCTATGCATGAAGAAGTTTCCATATGAATGGTACATGGGAGTTGTGAAGCCACAGAAAGAAAAGAAGATTGTTGGTTGCAAATGGATTTCAAGAAAAGGAAGTTGGCATTTGATGAGCCTTCTGCATACTTTAGTTGCCACTCGTGTTGATTCTACTAAGTAGTTGATTGCTATGCACAAAAAAGTTGTCACAGGAATGGTACATGGGAGTTGGTGAAGCCACTGAAAGAAAAGAAGATTTTCGGCTTCAATGTGTTAAGGTGCACCAAGCATTAAGCGGCTATAGTTATTTTCAAGGCACGGACTTCAATGATGTTTTCTCACAAGTAGTCAACATACCTGCAATCATGTCTTGCTTGGTTAGTTGCCATGGGTGATTTTAGAGCAGCGGCAACTAGATGTGAAGATCGGCCTTCCTGGTGAGTGGTGAGATTGGGATGAAAAATTTAGGGGCATCCAAGACGATTCTTGGCATGGAGACTCACAAGAACTGGAGATTGGGAACTATAAAATTACCAATTTACCTAAAAGCTTAAGCTGTTTGGTTGTGGGCCAACAATGTATATTAGGCCTTAACACTCCTGCGCACGTGCATCCCAACAGCACGTGGAGAGATAAACAAACAATAAATAACACTCAATACATGGAACACAATAATTTTTAAACACACAATAAACACAGGCAACAAGACTATAACCTAGGACCTCTTGGCAACCATGGTTTTGATACCGTGTTAGATTACCTAACTTATAGACTGCTCTGGCGCAAGGAATGCCAAACTTGTGAGTACCCCACCTGATGCTCACTTTGGAATTTCAGGCTTTCAACTACTTTTTAGAGTCCCATAATCCACTACATTTTGCATGGAGAGTCACAGAGTCTGAAGAGTGGTAACATCGTAAACTTATAAACTGCTTTAGCATGAAGAATGCCAAACCTGTGATTGCCCCACCTGATGCTCACTTTGGAATTTGAGGCTTTCAACTACTTTGTCTTGAGTCCCATAATCCAATACAGTTGACAGAATCGTGTATGTGTTTTTTATGTATAGAAAAAAAAAAAAAAAAACTTTATTGAAACTAGTAAGGAGAAAGATATTTAAAAAAAAAAAACAAAAAACAAAAAATCCTCAAACATGAAAAAAGAACAAACAAAAACCAATATCAACTTAATAATGCCACCCAATCTGGTCAACATCCTGAAAACAGCAGCCCTTAAAGCAGGCTGCACTACATCCTAAAGAGAATCCAAGTACTGCACCCTATGCCAAATAAATCCATTGACAATCTTTGTCTAAAACAAAAAAAATTCTAACATTCCTTTCCAACCAAATTCCCATCACACAGCATAAAAACACACCCCCACAGCCTCCATCCTTAGTCTTCCTTAAACCAACAGACAAAATACTCAAGAGCTCCTCAATCAACTTCGGACATACCCACACTTCACAAGGAACTCCAAATGTGTCTTCCACATTCCCCATGCAAATGAACAGTGTAGAAACAAACGAGAAGCATTGATTAGGACAGGAATAGAAAATAAGAAGCAGAGAAAGAGAGAGAGAGGATAGAGAATATAAATGGAA
Organism: Malania oleifera; assembly: GCF_029873635.1. Classification (NCBI taxonomy): domain Eukaryota; kingdom Viridiplantae; phylum Streptophyta; class Magnoliopsida; order Santalales; family Ximeniaceae; genus Malania; species Malania oleifera. The sequence goes on along the minus strand of NC_080427.1, from coordinate 87,353,637 downwards.
CAGAGAAAGAACAGAAGGAGAAGGTAAGACAAAGAAAAAGAAGAGGGAGAGGGCCGCACAAGATAGAGAGAACTGAAATACAATTCTGAATTCAAAATCTAATAACTACTTAATACATTACAAAGTACCTATACAACCAATATAATAACTAAAACAAATAATTATAAAATAAACCCAAGTAAAACAAATAATTACAGAATAACACCAAAGTAATCACACAAAATAAGCCTGAAAATACTAAATTTCTAAAATATCTAGACTTACTAGTTTAAACAAATTCCCTAATTTTAAATCTTCAAACAAAATATGATCGTCGAGAATTATCTGCAAGTGATCCACCATCAAACTACCTTGTTAAAGAAAACCTAACCTCAAGTTTTACACTGGCACAACAAATAAGTTGAGGAGTGTCTATCCATAAGACATGAAACTTTTAATTTTACATATTCCATTTTCAACTGACATGAAAAAATGAACAATAAGTATTGACATCCTCCTCAAGATTTTGAATGCCGATTCCCGATAAATTCAATACTCAACAGGTGGAGAACTATCACACTTTGGAAGATGATTCAAGGCTTGAGGGCCTATGTGTCATGAGCTTATCACAAGATTCAACAATTTTATCTTCTAAAAAGCTCTTGCTTCAAATTGAATTCCCAATATCAACATCGAATTTTGATGCCTGCTCCTCAGACTCTTCTACAACTTGAAAATTTTGTTCCATAGCGTTTGTTTCTTCTTCAAGGATCGTGTCATGTCATCTACATCCATGCAATCAATCGAGCTTTCATTTCCACATTTAAAATCCAAGACAACAATAAATTCATGTTAACTTGCAATTTCCTCGTTTTTGTGATCATATATGTAGCCCATAACTACAATTCTATTTCATCCTTGATAGGAAATTTTGAGATTGGAAGCTCATGTCATACAAATTCCAAAATAATAATCTCTTTCCTCTCTTAAGATGGAAGATGATATTTTTCTATTGTGGGAAGGCAATTAGGTCTTTTTTTTTAAAAAAAATCTTTTTTACCTTCACCTTCTCAAATCTTCCATGCCCAACTCCTTTCCTTGGAGCCACATTTTTGGAAAGCTAGAGTTCTATGTAAAATTTGGACCTTTATTTGGACAGTGACTTTGGATAGGATTAACACGCATGATATGCTTCATATCAGAAGGCCTTAAATGACTCAAGCCTAATATGTGCATGATGTGCAGTCAATGAAATGAATGCTCACCTTTTCTTACATTATAGGGTTGGTTCTCACCTCTACAGTGCCCTTTTCTCTTGCTTTGGTGCCTTCTCGTTGCTCGTGAATACTAGGTTTTGGAAAAAGTAAGAAGAAGTGCAACAGCATTGTGCAATGTTTTCCGTTTGTGGATGTTATGGGTTGAAAGAAATGTGAGAACCTTCAATGATCGCATAATCTCCAATTTTTTTTTTTTTTTTGTGCACTGAGCAGTCTCTTAAGCCTCTATTTGAGTCCACTCTTACAGGTTCTTTAGGAGTTTGCTTGTAGTAACCCGGCCCAAAAAATAATTAATTAATTATTAATTTAATAATATAATATAATTTAATAATATAATATTATAATATTATAATATATATATAAAGTAAACTTCCTAAGTAAGAACAACAGAAAGGCGTCCCTCTCTCTCTCTCCGCCATTTCTCTCTCTGTCTCTCTCCTCACTCTCACTTTCTCTCTCCTTAATTTCTTCTCTGATTCTCGGCTGATTGAAGAATGGAAAATACTCTTGGGTTCCAAATTCGACCACCAACACTTTAACCATAGTGGATTTGTAGCAGGAGTGTCATAGGCACTTTTCCTGGGATAAGGCAAGGGGATTAAATTATAATAGGAATTTTTATAATTTAACCGATTAAATTGTAATATGAGATTACAAGAATTATATACACGTTTTTCTGAATATTTTGGCGTATGGAAATTAGATTTTGGATTATTAATATTATTATTATGAATTGATTAAATTGGTGTCTGTGAGCTTAGGGATTTTATAATAATTATTATTTTAAAGTTGAACCGATTGATTTAAAGTATTTGATTTCTGGATGATTATAATGGATTTTCTGAATAAATTAAACGAATGAAATTAATGATTTTGGATTATTAAAGTATGATTTATTATTCACAGACAGTTTAGTAAATTATGGTTAAATACATAAATTGTGTGGCATGAGATTAATATTTTATTTTAATAAACTAGTTGTGATTGCTGTGGTGTGGGTACTTATATGTTTGTGTGATTTAATGTCCTTCATGATATCGCAATATAACATTGGCAAGCAAATGAGGAGCTCGTTATATTATCCATGATATAAGTTGCGATATAACATTGGCAGGACTATGAGTTCGTTATATTGTCATTTATATAAATGGGATAAAAATGTTGGCAGGATGAATGAGGAGTTCGTTTTTATCGATGTGCTATGAATGGTGTTGTGTGTATTGTATCTGTGAAAGTCCCTGTGGGCCACGTATTGAGTTCTGCTCGGTACACAGTGAGAACGATGAATACTGAAGTACTTGTGCATTATCCTTGGTGGGTGTGAGTATATGTTGATCAATTGAATACATTATGATTTTGAATATGCTGTGTTATTATGAAAAGTACGTGTATGTGGATTCTGTGGTATGATTGATGTTGAATGTGTGTGAGTACATGTATGTGAATTAAAATGCATAAACAAATTACAGCAAGGTAAAACTCTCCACCCGAGGGCTTACTGAGTAAGGTGAGTGTCCTGATATGTATCAGTTGTAACCTCACCCAACTAAAAGGGCAAAGTTACAAACGGTATCAGAGCAAAGGGGCGTTACATGTATGGGCATGTAATCTCCCCTATCCTCGGGAACTCTCGCTTATAAATGTTTATGTGTGTGAATACGGTCTGCATGTGTTTTCTCAGTTGATGATGATTAACAAACAACTATATTTTGTATACACTAAAACTCATTTGCCACACACTGATATAATTTATTCCATCCTTACTGAGAAGTGTCTCACCCCAGCGAATTATTAACTTTTCAGATCCCTCAGGTGATCGAGCTTAATAAGCTCCAGGGCAGGGTTAGTTTTTGTAACTACGAGTAGTCGTAGGAACTAAAATATTTAAAGTTATGTTTAATTTCCGGTTATGTAATATGAGGTGAATGGATACACTTTTTGGATGTACAGGCGTACAGCATAGAACTCTGTTATTTTATTTGAGGTAGTTTAATTATTTTTCGCTGCATGTATGGTATTTATGGTATTAGAGATGGATGAATGGTCACATAACACTCCGGGCCCCACTTGGCGGGTTCGGGACGTTACATTGCTGCTGCCCAATCTTCTTAGTGATTAGCAGGGCAGCACTTCTATAATTACTTTTGTAATTTTTAGCCATATTTGTAATTTTTTTCTGTGCTTCACTCTTCTTTGGAGGACATCTTGTTCTCCCTTCGTTGTAGCATCTGGTTTTTCTGTTAATATAATTCTTTTTCTTGTCAAAAATATATTTTTTTTCTTTTGGGAAAAGCTACCAATGAAACAAGGAATATCCTGAAGACAGGGCATGGAAGCCCATGTAACATTTCCTAGATTCATATCTTGTCAAGTATTAAAATGATAGCCCTAATTCAAATTTCTTCAGTTTTTAAGCAGTATTTCTCAGTTTCTCGCTGAATCTCACAGATACTCCAAGAGAAACTACACTAATAAACTTGAAAAAGGGTGTTGGCACATTGATTTTATCCTCCAAAAATTCAAACATTTAATTTCGATTTCTTCATACCAACATCAAAATCTCACGAAGGAAAACAAATTTGCTGCAGTAAATCTCAAAATATCACAGCTGGGCCTCAATCTGAACGCTGGCAGACCTTCAAAACAATAAACTTTGCCATTGACAATCCAAGATCCTAATCATCCTATATTATAGGCCGAATATCTCAAAGCCAAGTTAAAATATCACAAAAAACAAAAATTTTGTGACTAAACTCAATTTCTTGTGATTCTGGAAGATGCAGAAGACACTGGCAGTTTATCATGCACGTCTCGCCAATGCGTGGGGTGGGGTCTGGTACTGGTCATGTATTTCTGCATGGTGGTAGATCAAGGGGTGGTGAGTCTCTTTGTGGTGGCAATGTGAAGAAATAACTCCGGCAAGGTGGGATAGAAAGGGCTCAGTGGCTGGAAATCTTCAGCTGGTAATGGGACCTCTCCAGTGGTCGGACGACAATGAAACTTCAGGGCAGGACTTTTTGGTGGTAGTCTGTCTTTGATGGTGATGGAGGCAAAAATGATGCCTTGAAGTTGGTGTTCAAATTCAAGGTGCATGACTGTTTGTTTCGAACCTCTAATTTCCCTTGATTCTGGTGCATAAATTGTTGGAATTCTCTCATTCAAAGCAATATTGGCAGAAATTGGAAGTGAATTGAGGGATGAAACCTTGCTCTAGTCTGTGGTTTTGATGGCAACGAAGTGTATGGTTTGATGGAGTTGGCTATGGCCTGGTAATCATGGTTGAGCTTCGATACCGCATCAATGTAGGGCAGAAACAGAAAATCAGAAGCACACTCACACACACAAACACACACACACACACAAACACACGCACACACAGAATTAAGGGAGAGAAATAGAAAGAAGAAGAGGAGTGAGAAGGAGAGGAATTGCTGGACAGGACAGAGAACAGAGACGGAAACAATAGAACAGAGACTGGCCCATCTGGTTAAAGATCCCAAAACAAGTTTTGTTTGTTGTTGTTCTTGAAGATAAAAACTCTCATGTATTTCTTTACACTCAAAAAGTGTTCAGTTTATCTGTTTTTGAAATTCTTTCCGCAAATGAAAATATTGGAACCATATTTGTTTAAAGGTTGATCCAAGCGGCAATTTTTTTATAAAACAATAATAATTAATAATATTACCTAATGTTTGGTACACAAGAATCAAATGGATTAGGAGGGGAATGGAATGAAAAGCTATATAGCCAAAATGTAAAATTATACTGACCAATTCCATTTCATTCCATTCAATTCTTGCATAACAAACAAATCTGTAGGGTTATGCCCCATACCCATGTTTTCATTGTATCCAAAAAACTATATTAAAAAATACAAGAAAATATCTTAAAATCGTTTCCGGAAAACTTGTATTTTAGGGTGTTTTTGGATATGTCTCCGAAAACGATATCTTTAAAAAACTGTTTTTTTGTACCCGCATTCCTGGATCCAAAAAACTGTATCAAAACCCTAACCAAATGGGCCCTAAATTGAACAGACAAAGAAGAGAGAAAGAAATGAAAAAGAAGAAAAGAAGGAGGACGAAGAAGAAAAGGAGAAGAGGGAGAGACACAAGAGAAAGGGAATTAAAATGCATTTCTGAATTCAAATCTGATAATTGTTTAATACAATACTAACAACTTATACACCCAACTTTACAACTAAAACAAATATCACACAATAACCCTAAGTAAAACAAATAATTACAAAATAACCCCTAAATAAACTAAACTTTTAAAATATCTTGATTTACTAATTTGAAACAAGATCCCTAATTTTTAAAACTTCAAATGAAATAATTTTTTTTATTTTTTATAACAAAACAAATCTATTAAAAAGAAAAAATAATTACAATGGAAGAAGGATAAGAAATCCTCCAAAAAAAGAATGCAAGAAAGAATCAAAAAAAAAAAAAAATACATCATAGTTGCCTTTCCAATCCCTTTGGATGCTGGACAAAGAGTCCCCCAAAACCCCAAATCAATGTGCCTAAAAAGAAGCAAAAGAATTGACAAGTTTGGAGAAGTTTTTTGATCTTTAAATCTAGCATTTGTTTTGAGCCAAAGCAACCACAGAATTGTATATACCGCACAGCTCCAAAACATCCTGCCATCATTCTTTCCAAAACCCCAAAAATTCACCATCAAATATCATGAATAGTTTCAGAGCCACTCATTCCTCACCATGAAAACAAGTTATTCCACACATACCTTGCTACCTGGAAATGAAGGAAGATATGGCTAGCAGTATCATTTGTTTTTTGTGCGGCCTCCTAAACTGTAACATATCTTTCTTATTGATCTTGTTGGAAATTAGAGTCCAAATGAAAGCCTGGATATAAAATGGAACCTTTGCTTTCTAAACAGCTTTGATTAACTGGAAGGGGCTAGGGTTTGTGGATTTTGCAAGTTTTTTTTTAGATAGTAAAAGAAGATATGTTAAGAGAAAAAGAGACAACAATACAGAGAGGACAAGATATCCTCAAAAAAAGAAGATAAAAACAAAGGAGAACAATACCCAAACCACAACAGCCCACCGCCAAACAGAAATTAAACAAAACCCACAACATCCACCCGCCCTCAAGCAAAATGCTACCTTAAAAAAAGAACCTCATTTCAAACCCTTCCCATCATAGTTTATAGAAAACTGCAAAATATCCAATTATGATTGTCCCCCCTTCCTATCCTTGATTTTTTTGTAAGTTTAGAAAAGAAAGGATTTGAAGAGAATAACCTCGAAGTGTCCCCAATCTTCAAAGGAAATATGATCACCTAGAATTATCTACAAGAGATCCACTATCAAGAATCCTCATAACCATGGTTTTAAAACTCAGTGAAGCCACTAGGTCAGTCGGACAAGTTGGACCAGTGGGCCAAAAGGTTATTATTATCATATAAAGTTGAATAAATATTTTGAAAGAGGATTTGATTCAATAAAAAATTATTAAAAGGTTAAAAAAAATTGATCAACTAATAAAATTAAATAATAGTAAGATGGAGTTTTACTTGGTTCAAATTTATTTAAGTTCCATAGGATCAAATATTTTGTTCAAAGAAAGGAGGTGAAAAGAAAATTCACTTTTCATTACATTTTCTCTCTACATCAAATAATATTAAAAATGAAAATTTGTTCTAATATGATTAAGTAAATAAATAAATAAATAAATAAAGTGTTCATGATGTGCAATGTAAAATTTTGTTCATTGATTTGCTCTATATTTCTTTTTCTTTCTCACATTCCTTAATAATCAAACAAGAAAATTTTTTATTCCTCCACATTTTCCTCTTTTTTACCCTAATGTTTTCCAAGTTCCATATGGGGCATTGAGGTAAAATAGTTCAGAATACAATAAATTACATATTTCTATATGCCTATGAATTTGTGTACTTTCTGTCTCTCTCTCAATAAAAATTTCTTTTGTTCTTTCATTATTAAAAAAATATGTTGGCTAAGCACAAGAAAACCAACACCCAAGCATGCACTTACAAACCACTATATGCAGGACCAATTCTGACAACTTTAATTCTCAATTCAAATCTTAATGAAACTAATACACAGGGACCTTTTATAGGCTCACAATGCATTCAAGAAAACTAATTTAAGAAACCTAAACCAAAATATTAGTTTCCTAATAATAATACCCTGGAATCTTAATTCTTAAATAGAAATATACTGGAATCTTGAAAATATGACCCTAATAAAAAGCCTAAAAAAAAAAAAACAAAAACCTAACTAAATAGAAAATTTTCTCCACACTAGCAGCTTTAATCTCCCATGGTGAAAAAAAGAGATGCATCCTAGCTAACATTAATCTCTTCATTTTCATTCCCACAATAGTCAAGTGCATTCACAAATCTGATTGTCAATGGAGTTGTCACCAGGCGTAGGCTCTGTATCAGAATCTTCAGCAATCTCTACTACGACAACATGCGACCTTGCAGAGCAATTACAATAAGAGTATCCATTTTGCCCACAATAATAGCATTCAACATGCTTGGAATCAGGTGGCTTGGTAAGGGAGGAGGTGGATCATGTGGAATGGACCATAGTATTCAAAAGCGCGCCTCAGGCGCGAGGCACAGTGGGGCAACAAGGCTAGCACCTCATCAAGGTTGAGGCAAGGCGACCTTCAAGAGGCGCAGGCAGGCACACCGAGGCTCCAGGCGCAGTGAGTCGCACCTCAGATATCTAACCTTTTAACTTCAATTTTTTTAACCTTTTAAGAAAGAAAAGGTAGTCAGACTCGAACCAGCCCTAGCCCTAGCCCTAGCCCTAGCCCTAGCCAGAGGCTTCAACTCAAACCAGCAGGTCCAGGCTTCGCCTTTGAGCCTTTAAACCAACACAAAACCAGCAGTCTAGGCTTCGTCTTCACGTCTGCGAGCCTTCACCAGCAAGAGAGCCATCGCAGGAGCCCTTCGTTTCGAGGTTCGAGCCTTCGAACCAGCACGAAACACCTTCACCTTCAAGCCTTTGAGTCTTCGAGCCTTCGCAAGAGCCCTCTGTCTTCAAGGTTCAAGCCTTTGAACCAGCACGACCTTCGTCTTCGAGTCTTCGAGCCTTCCGCCAGCAAGAGAGCCTTCGCCAGAGCCTTCAAACAAGCGAGAGGCTTCGAGCCATTGAGTCGTCATTGCCAACCTTCGTGATTCGTCAGGCTGCTTCAAAGTAGTAAGTCTTCTTCTTCTTGTTCTTGTTCTTCTTCTTCTTCTTTAGTATTTTGCTATTGTTGTTGCCTTCTTCTTCTTCGGCTCTGCTTCTTCTTTTCAGTTCCTCTTCTGCCTCTTCTTCTTCTTCTTCAGTTCTTCTGCTGCTTGCTGGTGGCTAACAGGCTGCCCCTGCTCTTGGCAAGTTATAGATTAACTTGCATTAAGCCACTATGATGATGCTTTTGGACCTTCAACCTAGCAATTTCATTTTCTTTCTAATTTAAAGCTTGAACTCTTGCATGTGTAACTACTTATGTTGAATTATGTTTGTTTCACTTGGAACTTGGTACTAGTTGTCATAATTTCTATGTGTTTATGTTTTGGTATTGAATATTTGGCATTTTAAATTATAATATTACTATTGGTGTGCTTTCATATATCAATTACCCATCAAATAGGCATTGTGCACAAATTTAATAATTGTGTACCTCACCTTTTTGAGGCGAGCACCTTCGCCTCGCGCCTCGCGCCTCAGCTCCAAGTACCCTTTGCACCTCAATGCGCCTTGCGCCTTTGACTACTATGGAATGGACAGTTTCTTACCAACATCTTTCCAACATTATATCTTAGAATTCCTAGCAAACGCTGTGGCTAGATTCATGAAAAGAAAATCTTAGGATTGTAGCTCAATGCACAAGCCATAATGAAGCCCCCCAACATACCAAATGATGTGCTGCCATTCATCTTCATTGAAAGAACATGCAGCAGCTGATTTGTGAAACTCAAGCATGCATGCATCAACATCTTTATCTTGTTGGGTCAAGGCACACAACTTGAAGTACATCTCTAAGTTTAACAGATCAGAATGAATTTTTCCACCATCATTTTCTGCATAAGAATCTGCGCAGTAACTGAAGCTCGCCTCTGAAGTCCGTACCAATAAATATATGCCACCAAATACATGCAAGGCTCTTGAGAATGAAACAAAGAACAGCCATGCCAACCATTTCTTCCAGGTGGACATTGTGATAAGAAAAAATGTTTTAAATTTGAATGAACCAATCTAACAGTAGCTCTGAATTGTCCTCTCTAGAACACAGACAAAGTGATAATGCTTCCACAATCCGACTAACCAAAAGCTTGTACACAAAAAGAAATAGGCATTATGGACATGAACAAATTTCAGACATGAAACATTGTCACAGTTAGGCATAGCTCCTATAGAAGATAAGGGAAGGGCAGCTCAGATGATTTGGGCATCTGCAATATAATACAAATAGTGCACCTTGAGAAGTGAGCGAGCTAGTTACTGTGAGGGGCACTGGGAGGGATAACGGTAGACATTGTCTTTGTCTATCCCTTTTAGCTCCTCAAAGCTAGGGGAGGAAGAGCAGTCTTGTGACTTGTGAGTCAATATGCATGTTTTGGGGGCTGGAGTTAATGCCAGACAATGTGCTTCTTCCTCAACTGAATTGAAGGGCTCCAACTCATCTTGCCCAGTAGTCATAGAGTGCACCTGCAGTCTTATCAGGCTGCGCTTACCGAATCTCTCCCGAAACAGATCAGAACCTGATGAGAGTTGGCAACATTTGGGCCTGTGTCCTGAGATTGGGGCAAAGAGATCGGCTGATTAGGGGTCCTAGGAGAGGAGGCTTGAGAAGGAAAGAGGTCGAAAAGGTTGAAGGGCCTGGACAAAGGTCCATCCCTAGGTCCATGAACTCCTTGCTTCTTTTAGTCATCTGTGCAACAATGACAGAGAGCCTGACGATGTTGCCACAGTGAGGGCAGGGGCACTCCATCCGTTCCTATAGAGGGGCTCCTCCAGTTTTCCTTCTGCTTGAGTCAACAACAAAGCTTGCTTTGGTGTAGATACCATGGAGCTCTTTTTCATATTGGGAATCACTCTCCTTTCCAGTTCAACTGCTACAGAAAATATTTTGCTCCAATCCATCAATTTGAATTTTTCAGAAAGTCTACATACTCCAGCCTTCATCATTTATCTTCGTTAAGGATAGAAATTTGCCATGCTTGTTCTCCTTGAGTTGCAGCATCCACGTTTTCTCATTGTTCCTTGTACAAATAAACGACAAAGAGGGCACAGGCCATTCCTTGCTGTGAACCCAGAAGTCCTTCCAAGCATTGAGGAACCACACAATCTCTTCCACCTCTAGGAAAATTGAGTTTTTCCTATACCTTCCGCATTTTGTGATTCAAAGGAGATCAACATGCTCACCATCTAGAGCTAGGTCAAAAGCCTTTCTTTCAAAGATCACCATTTTTCTCACATCTCCTCACATGAGAGAGAGAGAGAGAGAGAGAGAGAGAGAGAGAGCCGAACAACAACTTCAATTAAGCCACATGCACCAAGCCTGCATTCATTTATATTACTAGAATATATCTAATATGATTATTATATTACAATTAGTTTTTTTATAGCAAAAGAAGAGATTTCATTAGAAAGAGAAGAATTTACAAATAGGAGAATAAGACATCTCCCATCAAAATTCTGGGAACATCCATAAAAAGAAACTGAAAATAGGAAAAAAAAATACTTTGAAATATCAAAACAAAAAATTTCTCCAATCTCGCTGAATTCCTGAAAAGCTCGCTCCCTTAAAACAACCAGATCCAATGCACCATAGAGAAGCCAAATAATGAATCTTCTCCCAAACCAGCTGCCTACTCAATTCTACAATTATTTGCACTTTATATACCACATACGCATCAATGAAGTATATTATTTATAATATTTTAGTTCTAAATCTTGCATTATTATGTTTAGTAACAAATTCTAAAGTCTCATAGAAGAATGCCATGCTTCAATACTAATTTCCATCATTTTACAAAATAAAAATTTCCATCAAAATTACCATAATTTTGCAGCTTCAAAATTTTAGTCCAAATCGAAATTTAAGACTGATTGCAGCAGACATGTTGCTAATACAAAGGAGATTTAAGTTGAAATTGCAAGTTCTACGAGTTTAAGTGGAAACTGTAAGACAGCCTTGTCAAACACTGACAGCCATGGCACAATTTGAGTTGAAATCACAAACCCTATCAAATAACAGTGACAGTTGTGTCAGATTAGAGTCTGCTTTCATACCACTTGATGCAGGACCAGCATCCGACAACTTCAATTCTCAATTCAAATCTGAATAAAAGTAATGAATCGGCACCCTTTATAGGCTTGAGGAATGCTTGGAAGACAAGGAAACTTATTTAAGAACCTAAATAAACTAAAGTACTAGGTTCCTGACTAATAATACCCTCTAGAATTTTTCCTCTATAAACTAATGCATAGGTGCCCTTTCAGAATCTTGCTTCCAAAATAATAATATCTTAAGAATCTTCAAGATATCATTGTACCAAAAATACCCTAAATGAAACAAACGAAAATATTCCAAGATGAGGGAACAATACAATTTACAATTTATGGGTAGTAAACCTGAAGATGTGCAGAACGCAGGTCTGCACCACAGAAGCTGCAGTCTATCAAACAAGCATCTGCAACAAGAAAAAAAAAATGTTGATTTCAAATAACAGTTTTACTACAGAGAGGATCAGATATGGGTGCTATAAATATTAGGATGCAACTTATATAAGAAATGAACAGAAAAAATCAATCAATCTTAGCTGTAACAGATAATTGAGAGACAAGAAACAGGCTCAGAGTACAGCCACAGGATCCTTCTTGGACAAAAATTAGTAAAACAGTGATATTAAATCTTAACATTTTCATTAATTTCAAATAAAAAAAACAATTAAATTCCTAAGTCACTCCATCAATTTGTAAGAGTCAGGAACAAAACCAAGCCAAGAAATTATGAAGCAATATGCATGGAAAAAGAGCTAACAAGCATATACGATAAACTCAAGCAGTACTACTTGTCAGACAATCATCTAAAGAATATTAAGCCATTATAATAATTTAAAAATTTTAAAATAAATCAAAATATTAAAATTTGCCTTGTAAATTTGCACTCTGAAGATTAGCAGCAGCTAATAAAGCTCCACGAAGATTTGCCCCGGTAAATTCACATCTTCCCTAGGCAAGACCAAATATTAACAAGGGAGTATGCAGAAATTAAATAAGAAACAGGAATGATTAAGAAGCAGTGCTTGACCAAGTTAGGGATCTAAAATATATTCTTAAGTAACAATACTCTGTACACTGAAAAATAAAAAATAAAATAAAATAAAATAGAACCAAGTAGTATTTCAATGAGTGTCTTACTCACGCAAAATTGCATGATGAAATATTGAACCCTCAGCATCCACATCCTATGAAAAGAATAGAACAGTTTGATGAGGAAATAATCAGATGTGATTGGGGTCCAAAGGCCAATTATAATAAACAAAATAAAATAAAATAAATAGCATGAAATGAAATAAAACAACAATTGTCATCATTCATAACAGAAATATTGTACCAGATTTCTTTAAGACAGAAACATACCCGGAATTTTGCACTATGAAGGTCCGCTCGTGAGAAGAATACATTTTTAAGACATGCATAGCTGAAGTCCACGCATGACAGGTCCTGCATATTTTTTAAATGAAACATGTTGGGGAGAGCATATCCAATGGATATTTGTTATCATGCATCTTTTACCACCCAAAGGAAATTCTTCTATATGGTGGAAAAAAGCTTAATTGCTTGTGATAAATCTTGCATTGATTATTAAAGATTTAGAAGTACAAATTGGGAAATACACACAGAAGCATCGCCAATTATCTAACATCTAAAAAAAATATTAGGACTGCAAATTGGGAGAATAGTCAGGTTAATCTTCAAAAGTCTTTGGAAAACAAGGTAATATAAACCAAGTAGAGTATTTTCTATTCGTTCTGTCATCCTACACTCAGCCAACATAACCCCTTCCCCAAAGTAAGCAACTTCTGGGAAGCACAAATATGAATGCAGATAAAAGCAGAAAACTCCATAAGAATCCAAATTCAAACAGATACAGTAGCACGAGCACTATATAAACAGACAGTTACAATAATTTCAAGTGCCTGAGGATAATACCAATTTAGAAAGCTGAAGCCCAGAAAGGTTCACCCCTCGAAGTTTGACTCTATCTGATTGTATGCATTTGATTATATCAGTACGTGTAAGTTCAGCATCCAAGGCATCACCATCCTTCATCTTATTTAAAATACCATTAACTTCGCCAATCAATCCCTGAAATCAACCATGTAAAATTTTTCCAAGTAAAGAGACTAGTTCATGACAGCTCCCCAAGTGGAAAGACATTAGCAGTGTGCTAATACCAGAATACAGCTAGAACTTTGTTTTGATAAACAAAAATTTTCAAGGAAAAATAAACTCATGGGAAAAATGGTAATAATGTTTTCCATAGTTCCATAATTGTGCAAATGCATACACCTCATTAAGGAATTTGCATCAAAGTATGCACACACATCCAATGAAGGAGAATGCACTATGCCATAGCAGCAGTAAGCTTGCAGAATTAAGATAAATAACGAATTTAAAAAATTAAGGTCTCGAGAATCGCAACTGTGTCAAACCCTTTTCAGAATTGATATAAAAACTAGCACACGTATATCCATGAAATTTTAAGAAAATTCTCAGCAAATAAAAAAGTAGGGATGTAAACAGAGCAGATATGGGGCAGGATGGCCATGACCATCACCACCCTGAATAATTATCCCACCCCCAACCTACTGCCCTGAATCTGTTTCAGGGAAAAAGTAATATAACATCTCTGAATCTTTCAAAGCCCCACCCTCCATTAAAGCTCCGACTACAGCCCTAAATGCTGCTAATACCTGCCAAATATAGAATTAAATTTCAATTTTTATTTTAGTGGCATTTCTCATTTTTCATTTATACACTTCTTCCTGAGTTTAACTTTTGTTTTGGGTTTGAACATTATAGTCGTTGCATATCTATATAAATAGATGTGTGTAAATCTTATATTTTTATTCATATTCAGGACAGATCAAATTACTAGCAGTGTGGTAATTGGGAGTGAGGATCTACAACTCCCATCTACTGCCCCAAATCCACCTGAGACCGTAAAAATTTTCCCCAACTATTGCCCCAAATCCGTTTATAAACCCCCAGATTGCCCCTAGAGATGGGCATTTGGCAGGATCTCCACCAATCCAGATCCATTTACATCCCAAACAAAAAGGCTCCTCAAGGGGATAGAGTTGCAAGGCTAGGCAACTAAAATTGGTGCTGCAAACGTTAATTATCTCAACCATGATGCACAAATTCAGTCAGGACACAGCGGCACATGACTCCATACTGGAATTTATGCAGCATTCTCATAAATGATGATGACAGGACAGTATTGTTCAAGTTTGCATTCTCTTTTTAACAGTTTCTTGTGCAATCTCATCCAACACTTCAACCAAGGATGTAACAATCATAACATACTAATTATATCCAACTTTCACCTTTTATCCATAGAATTAGAAGCATTATGATCAAACTATTTTTTTCTAAATGGAGAACATTTGATTCACAGAACCTAGACATCTTTATCTGAACCTCTTTTCACACAGCATTTAAATGACAAGCTTGTTTAATTTCAAGAAAAGACCAAAAAAGAATAAAGAAGCCGACGAATAAGAAAAATGAACATTATTCATATGCAATTCGAGTCTTAACCACATTCTTAGAAGCTGGGAAAGCATGTCATCATTTAAAGGCATGCTCTAGCTAAATCAAACTCAAACAATACCTACAGTAGAACTTCAAAAGCAAGGCAAAGAGAACGTAATTAAGCAGGAAAAATTATAGTTTACAAGAAGCTGATAATATTCTGCCTCCCACAGAAGCTCTGAATATTCGGAATCTTTTAACTTGGGAATTGCACCATCCCTCAACCAATTTAGAATGTGCCGAAAAAGTTTACCATCCCTATCAATAAAAATACAGCCCTGCAGAAGTTCATGGTGAGCAAAAAACTGATTCATATTCAGCACATAAAAATATAAATCATAATGGAAGATGCTCAATAATTGATATGAGAAGCTTAAAATGAGAAAACAAAGGCAGTTCCAGAAAAGATGCAATACAAATCATCAAAAGTTGAACAATAACAGCATGATTATAAAAGTATATTTACATCTAAAATTTAAGTCGAGGGATACAAGGAAATTATAAGTATGAAACCAGTGTCAGAACAATCATCTTAACATGTGTTTGTGTGTGTGCATATACGCATATTAACAGACCTGCAAAAATAAATAAATAAATTGCTAACATCATACAGTTGTTCAGGCTGTGTCAACATCATTTATTCATAGTCTCCACATTTTAAAACCGTAAATAATTATGCTTGGGGAACATCATTAGAAGGAGAAAGATGAAAAGGTATGGGTTAATGCATGGTCCTTCCTGTCCCCATTCGAATATTTAAGGTGTACAATAGAGCAGTTTGGTGTTTTTTTAGATAGGATTCTGGATGGATTTAGGCTTAAAATAGAGGAAGTGGAATGATTGTTTCTCCTAGTTCAATGGTTGCTAATGGTCAGCCTAATGGTAAACAATTAAATTGTACGAACAACACTACAATGAAAAAAAGATTAAAATGACAAGGCAACAGGAAGGGGAGTGATGATTTCCTACTTGTCCTCATTTTCTAGTCTTTAAGAATGCATATGATGGGGTGGGGCTTCTGAGATAGGATCTAGGGCAGATTTAGCCTCTAATTAGGGACTGTTTGGAACCACTTATATAGAAGTACTTTTCTGAACAAAGTACTTATCTAAAAGTAGTCTAGGATTACTTATTATAAGTACTTCAAATACGTAATTTTTTTAGAAAAAAAAATTTCAAAAAATACTTATTTTCCTTTGAAAAGAAAATAGTTTGCAGAAGTAATTTATGAAAAAAGTACTTATAGACATGAGTACTTAATTTTAGTACTTCTCATAATTAAGACATTCCAAATAGAAGCTAAATGGAGGAAGTGGAGTAGTGGCTGTTTTTTTCTTCTCCTTACTCAGTGATGATTTATGGTCCAGCCTAAACCTTGGTTTAAAGCTTCAAGGCCAGGTAATTAGTCATCTCCCTTTTTGTTTACCTTGGTTGTAGATTTTCTTAACAGAATGTTGACTACGGGTGCATCCAATGATTTCTGGTGGGTCTTCAGTGTTCATGGGGATGAGGCCTTTGTCTCTTTTTTACAATTTGCTGACAACATTATTCATTTTTTCGAAGGACATTTGAGAGGATTTCAGAAGGCTTCAACTATTTTGCAAATTTTTCAGATTGAGGTTTTAGAGGTAATATGCATAATTCGAACTTTGTAGGTTACGGTTTAAATTCTTGCAGTGTCTCCAGCTATGCCTCATGTAACACTAAGGAATGGCCTTTGACTTGCTCATCAGAAAAGAAAAGGAGCTGCCTTTGACAACAACAAAACCAAGCCTTAGTCCCACTAGGTGGGGTCAGCTATATGAATTCTTTTCCCCCAATTTATGCGATCATGGACCATTTCTTTTGATAGATTCAAGGATATTAAATCATGGTTTTAAATCATGGTAGCGGGTAGCGTAACATAACGGTAATGGGTGTAACGGGAAGTGGGAGTAGCGGATGTTAGATAACGGGAAGCGGGTGTAACGGCTGTGAATTTTTTTGAAGCACGCACAACCTTGTGCATATTAGTGTACTTACATGTTTTAAACTTTTAGTCCTTCTTAGAAAGAGTTTTAGTGTATTTTGGATCCTTTAGTCCATGTAACTAAGTTATTTGGTAAGGGCAACAAGTTTACATTTGTTTTAAACCATCATTGATAGAAAAATTACGTGTGTGTGCGTATTTATACTTCTCATTGTTCTTATCTATGATAAATTCTTATGTGTGCTAAATTAATTAATAAAACAAAATACATTATACATTCCAATAATCTATTAGATACATAAGATATGCAAATAATACAAATATAAAAATAGCTAGAAAAGAAAGAAGGTTGAAGTTGAAAAATATAGAACATAAATATCACATTACTAATATTATCAAAACAAAATATTTTCCTAACAAGTTAGTATTTTCAAACTATTAATTAATGCATCTATTGTTAGTATTTAAAGAAATAGTAAATTTTGTATCATTGTCATCCTCGTTATAATCTTTTCCCCCTCTTGCCACTAGGTATATTGAGAATGATATATGAAAGAGAGGGAAAAAGTGAGAAGAAAAAGTAAAAAATAAAATGACTTTTTAGTGTAACAGTCCCGTAGCGGTTACGTAAAGGCCGTAGCGGCCTTTACGTAACGGTCGCGATCCATAACGGCTGCTACAACTGTGATTTTTCTTCCCACCAATTTCACGGTGTGTAATGGTATCGATAACCCAAAAAACCTACGTAACGGCATTACATAACGGCCGCGTTCTTTATTTAAAACCATGTATTAAATCCTTACTCACTATCTCCTCCTAAGCTATTTTAAGTCTACCCCCTACCCCTACCCCTTCTACTGCCCCCCACAGTAACTAAGTCACTCTTCCTCACAGGTGCACTATGTGACCTACGTTGCAAGTGTCCATACCATCCAAGTCGTCCCTCCCTTATCTTATCTTCTATAGGAGCTACACCTAATTTACCACAAATATGTTCATTCCTTAATTTATCTATCAATGTTATACCACTCATCCATCTAAGCATTCTCATCTCAGCAACTTTTACTTTTTGGATATTATGTTTCTTCGTCAACCAACATTCCAATCCATATAGCATAGCTGGTCTTATAGCTGTCCTATAAAACTTCCCTTTCAATTTTAAGGGAATTCTACGATCACAGAGCACAAAGAGCTGCCTTTGACCTACGTAAGAACGCCTTTGATGGGTAACTCTCTGCAGACACCCCATTTTGGCTCACTACCATTTTAGGCATCGAAGTGATAACTTTATTTTTTATTATGAAACAAATCTATTAATGAAAGAAATATTTACAATGAATGAAGGATAAGAAATGCTCTCGGTAAAAACATAGAATTATTGGACAAAAACAATATTACATTAAATCTGTCTTCCAATCTCCTTGGACATCAGACAGCATTAGACTCTTAAAAAACCCAAAGGAATGTGCCCAGAATGAGGCATAAAAAATAACTTTCTCCCAAAGTAATGATGGAGAGGTCTTCTTATCTCTGGAAATTCTAGCATTCCTTTCAAGCCATAGCACCCACAGCACTGTAAAAACTGCAGACCCAAAAATTCCTTCCAGTTTTATTATTCCCAAAACCTCAACTTCGCCTTCAGAAAATCAAAAATAAATTCCACAGCCACCCACTCCTCTCAACAGAAAAAAAAAAAGATTGTTCCACATGTATCTTGCCACCTTACAATGAAGGAATAAATGGCTAGAAGTCTCATTTGATCCGCTGCACAGCATATAAATGTCTGGACAGTGCTTTGTAAGGCCTCCTTATCTGTAACACATCAATTGTATTGATCTTAATGAGAATGAGAGTCCATATGAAAGCCCGAACTTTAAATGGAACCTTTGCTTTCCTAACAACTTTGTCTAAAACAAAAGGGCTGGGATTCGTGCATTTAGAAAGATTAGAGTAAAAATATTTTAAAGAGAAAAACCCCCAATTGTCCCTAATCCAAAGCCTTGTCTCCCCCCACAATTTTGGCAAGAAAGAAGGCAACACACCCAACAAAAAAGTTAATTTATCAACTTCTCTTTCATTGGAACTACTAAAAAAATGGAAACCTCAAGAGAGAGAGCAACTTCCCCCCCCCCCCCCCCCGGGGACACAGATGCGTGCGGAAATAGAAGCTGAAATTGGTGCCTCATGAACTACGGAAAGTCTAAACAAACACAGCACCAACAGCTCCACTGAAGAGCCACCAATTTAAATATCCTCCTAGAAACGAATTTTATCCCCTATCCCTGCTTTGAAATGAGTGAATGGAAAGAAAAGACAAGCTACCTATGAAACAAACTTCCAACAATTTGCATGAGTCGTAGCATTGCCACTTCTTTTGGAATCCCACCCATTCTTGTGCAATTCATATTTATTCTTTATTACTTTATACAACAACAACAACAAGCCTTAAGTTTTACTAGGTGGGGTCGGCAACATGAATATTTTTCCACCAAATCACCCGATCAAGAGCTTTTTCCTCTATTAGATTAAAGGCTAAGAAATCTTTCCTCACTACCTCATTCTAAGTTATTTTAGGCCAACCACTACCCCTTTTCATTCCACACACAATAACTAATTCACTTCCCCTTACAAGTGCTCTACTAGGCCTACGTTTCAAATGCCCAAACCATCTAAGTTGCCCCTCCCTTACCTTGTTTTCAACCGGTGCTATGCCTAAATTATTGCGGATATATTCATTTCTTACTTTATCTTTTAACGTTAAACCACCATCCACCTAAACATTCACATCTCAGCAACTTCTATTTCCGGTATATGTTGTTTCTTAGTTGCCCAACATTCTAAACCATAAAGCATAGCTAGCCATATAGTCATCCTATAAACTTTCCTTTTAATTTTAAGGGTATTCTACGATCACACAACACACATGGCACACTCCATTTTATCCATTCTATGTACTACATCCTCTTTAATTTCCTCTTCAGCTTCTTAATAGATCCAAGATATCTAAATCTATCGGTGATATTGGCCTCTTGATTATAAAGTTTAATCTTCTCTCTATTGCTACTCCTCACATTACTGAAATTACATTTCATATATTCTGTCTTATTACTACTTATCCTAAACTCTTTACACTCTAATGTGGCTCTCCAAAGTTCTAGCTTAGATTCCACTCCGCTCCTACTATCATCAATCAACACGATATCATCTGCAAACAACATACATCAAGGAATCTCATTTTGGATATATTCTTAGTTAATTGCTAAAGTAAAAAATAAGGACTCAAAGTAGAACCTTGACGTACGCTTATTGTGATTGGAAAATTTCTAGATTCACCTCCTACAGTCCTAGCGCTTGTCACTACTCTATGATACATATCCTTAATAACTTCCGTATATCTACTACAAACTCCCTTCTTTTCTAAGATCCATGAAAGACCTTCCCTAGGTACTCCATCATAAGCTTTCTCTAGGTCAATAAAAACAATATGCAAGTCCCTCTTCTTTTCCCTAAATTTTTCCATTAAACTTCTTAAAAGATAAATAGCTTCTGTTGTTGATCTCCAAAGAATAAAACCAAATTGATTTTCTAAAATGTTCGTTTCTAATCTTTTTCTATGTTCAATTGCCCTTTCCCATAATTTCATCATATGACTTACAATCTTAATTCCATGATAGTTATTAAAGTTTTGAATATCGCCTTTGTTTTTGTACACAGGTACTAACGTACTTTTCCTCCATTCTTCTGGCATTTTCTTGGTTTTTATAATAGTGTTGAATAGATAGTTAATTAAACAATTCTTTTATCCCCTAAACATTTCCAAACTTCAATTGATATTTTATCTAGTCCTATAGATTTCCCATTATTCATCTTTTTTAATGTCATCTCAACTTCAAGGACTCTAATTTTGCGAATAAATCATCTACTTTTAGCCTTCTTGATGCGAACCTCAATCGACACATGTTGAGACCCAGCAAACAATGTTGGAATGCTTGCCCAAGAAAGCTAAAATTCAGATTTTTGAATAGATATGAGTGGTAGACCTCGACCTGTTGTTTACGACAAACAAGAATTTTGGTATATACGACCTCAACCCGTTGTTTAGTGCGAAACACTAATCTTGGTATAAGGAAGATGCCACAAACGGTGGTGGAAAACCGTTTGATAAGTCGTTGGTGAACGCCACGGGAAATCCCGATAAGTTCAAAAAGTTCTTCAAAAGAACCAAGAAGAAACAAAGCCTCAAAGCCTCACATTTTTATTTAATCCTATTCCTTCTTACAATGGTGAGATATATATAGCTAGTATGGGAGACAAGGACATTAAACACTTAACAATTCCCACACAAACATGGGAGACAAGAACATTAAATACTTAGCAATTCCCATACAAACATGGGCGACAAGGACATTAAATATACCAAATTACTAGACACATTAATGACTCACAACTTACTAAAAACTTATGCAAGCTAAGTTGCCTTGCAATACACCTTTAAGTCAAATCCCATATTTGAAGCACACAATTATTAATAAGGAGATTAAGGCCATTAAGCAAGATTAGCTCCATCACAAACTTGAATTAAGTTTAGTGAGTCTTCATCTTTCTTTGGGCCAAACTTGGAGTGCCCCATTTTTGAATAAGCCCAAATATCTTGAATCAGCCCGTGAAGTATTTCTTTGATCTTCTTGGATCTCGCTCTGATGATAGGCCCAACTGAAACATATAATGGATCCTTCCATGGTGCTTATTGATTCTCATCACTTCTCCTTATTTTTCACATCTAAGTTCAATCTTTCATTTTGGTTTTCATTAAACAACTCATCAAAGTATCTTCACCACCTCTTTTTATGTCTTCTTCTCTAAGTAAGACAGTATCATTCTTGTCCTTTATACATTTGACATATCTAAATCTTTGCATTTTCTTTCTCTAGCTCTAGCAAGTTTATAAATGTATTTTTCGCCTTCTTTTGTATCTAATTTAGCATATAAAGTAACATAAGCTCTATGTTTAGTTTCACTAATAGTTTTTTTTGCATTTTTTTCTTGCTTCTTTATATTTTTCAAGATTTTCTATATTTCTACAATTTTGCCATATTTTATACCAATTTCTTTTTGTCTTAATGGCTTTTTGGACTTCTTGATTCCACCACCAACTTTCTTTACTGTCCAAGTATCTTCCTTTGGACTTACCTAAAACCTCTTTTGTTATCCTTGCGATAGAATTTGTCATTCTTTTCCAAACAATATTTTCATCAACCTTATCCCCTACTGTCCAATCATACTCTTTTCTTATTTTATCTTTAAATTTTACTTTATTATCTCCTTTCAAGTTCCACCATCTAATTTTTTTGCGTTGATTTATGCTACTCCTACTCATCCAGTTTTAATATTTATATCTAATACTAAGACTCTATGTTGTGTAGCCAAACTTTCGCCTAGAATAACTTTACAATCCTTACAAGATAGATGATCCCCATTCTTAGTTGAGAAGAAACCTATTTGGCTTTTATTATACCCACTCTTGAAGGTTATTAAGTGTTCTTCTCTTTTAGGTTATTATATGTCCTTCTCTTTTATACAACAAGTATTCAATATAACCAAACCGTAGGACATGGCAAAATCTAAGATTGTATCACCGGCCTCATTTTTCTCCATATTTGTGGCCTCCATGTATCCTCTCATATCATATATTTTCCTTCCCAATGTGACCATTCAAATCAGCTCCTATGAATGTATTTTCGGACAAAGGCATCCCTAGTAAAATAACATCCAAAATTGCCTTTTAATATTTTTTGCTAATTCTATTTGGGGAGCATACGCACTAATAACGTTCACTAACTCCAAGCCTAAAGCTATCCCGATTTTAATGATCCTATCCCCTATTCTTTTAACATTTACAGCATTATCTTTTAGGTCTTTGTCTATAATAATACCCACCCCGTTTTTATGTTTGTCTATACCAATGTACCAAAGTTTAAATCCTGATTTTTCAATTTCTCTAGCTTTCTCTCCTACCCATTTCGCCTCTTGAAGGCAAATTAAGTTAATTTTCTTCCTAAACATTATTTCCAATATTTCCATACTTTTCCCGTAAAAGTTCTTATATTCCAAGTTGCTAATCTAATCCTAATTTATTGTGCTAACTTATTTATCCTCTCCCTTCTATATTGACCCGGTCTATTTTGTTGACCTAGGTGAATTTGGTAAGAATTCATGATAATAAGATCAGACAAAGTTTTACGCTAGTTGTCAGCTACCTAACACAACCCTTCTCCTTTATTCGGGCTTGGGACCGGCATTGTGTAGAAAGAATTTGTGTTACACAAGTGAAGTACACATTTGCATTTCCTTTTTCTTTTTCCACGTAGACAATTTTCTAAATCACACCCTACAACAAGTAGAAATCACAAACACAATTTTTAATACAAATGCATTTTAAAAAAAAAATTAAGCATACAATTTTGAGTGTGAATCAAGCTAGACTACAATTAAAAAACCATGCAATAGTACTTTTTGAAAAATTTTGTATATTCCAAAACTTGCAAATGAAAAACACAAAAAGTGCATACACTAAGCCTACAAATCATAAACACAAAATCTCCACTACTAACCAACTATTAGACATTTTTTAATAATAGTAATAAGAAGAAAAACAACAAGAGAGGAGAGGATCTCACCGGTGACTAAAACTAAAAAGGAAATGACAACCGCTTGAAAAATACTACAATATGTACCCTTTGCCATAAGAAATTTGATGCTGCTAACGAAAATCAATCGAAGAATATTTAAGCAACGAGGGATTGCAAGAATTATTCAATCTAAATTCAATTTTCAAAATCCAAGAATATTGAAGAAACAAGATTTCTCAACCCATAAAATCTTTATTGCTTCTTCATGATTTTAAAGCTGAAGAAACAAGAATCCTTGAATTTGTTTGGGTCTATGGGGGAAAATAAAGGAAAGAAAAGAAATTTCCTATGTAGGACAGATATTAGAATTACTTTTAGGCACTAAGTGATTCATCTTTATTACTTTATGCCATAAGGAAATAGGTTCTGAAGGAAACCTCCTAACCATTTCCCAATTAAAGAGATGTTTTTAGGAACCACATTACCACCAGACACCCCTCAAACTTGTAGGCCTCCTAACAGCATCCCAACTAACCAAGTGATCCCTCTTATTCTCCCCGATATCTTTCCAACTTCCTAGCCACCCAAGAAGGCAATTTGAAAAGTGATAGAAAATAAATGGGGATGTCGGCAAGGGAAGCACTAATAAGCATGATTGTACCCCCTATTGAAAGGCAAGCCTTCTTCCAACCCTCCAATATATTGCCCACTCTCTCAATCACAGGATCCCAAGAGCATCAAAAAGAGGATTACCCCCAAGAGGAAGACCAGGATATATGCTAAAGGTCTAAAAGTCTCTAAAAAACTACACCACAGATTGATTCCTACTAAATCACTCTTCGACAAGTTGATTTTCAAGCCCTAAATTTTCTTTGAAATTCTAAGAAACAAAAGAGTCTTTCAAAATTTCACAACATCATTCTACAACAACAACAACAAAAAAACCAAGCCTTAAGTCCCACTAGGTGGGGTCAGCTATATGAATCATTTTCTGCCAATTTATGCAATCATGGACAATTTCTTTCGACAAATTCAGGGCAATCAAATCCTTACTATCTCATTCCAAGTTATTTTAGGTCTACCCTTACCCCTACTACTATCCCTCACAATAACTCACTCACTCTTTCCCACTAGCACAATATGTGGCCTAAATTACAAATGCCCAAACCATTTGAGTCCTCCTCACTTATCTTATCTTCTGCAGGAGCTACGCCTGACTTACCACACATATGTTCATTTCTTAATTTATCTTTTAATCTAATACCACTCATTCATCTAAGCATTCGCATCTCAGCAACTTTTACTTTTTGGATATGTTGTTTCTCAGTCGCCCAACATTCTGATCCATATAGCATAGCTGGTCTTACAACTGTCCTATAAAACTTCCCTTTTAATTTTAAAGGTATTCTACGATCACAAAGCACACTTGAAGTACTTCTCCATTTTACCCAACCTACTTTAACTCTATGCATTACATCCTCTTCAATTTCACCCTCTACTTGTATAATAGATCCAAGGTATTGAAATCTACTAATGCTATTGATTTCTTCATCATCAAGTTTAACATTGTCTCCAATATTCCTCCTATTACTGAAACTACATTTCATATATTGTCTTATTTCTACTTATCGTAAAGCCTCTAGATTCTAGAGCTTCTCTCCATAATTGTAACTTAGATTCTATTCCATCCTTAATTTCATCTAGGGTTGTAAGCGAATCAAGCTACTCGAGCTCGGCTAAATCCAGAACTCGCCTCAACTCGACTGGGTTCGAGTTCAAGCTCGAGTCGAGTAGCTCGAGTCTCCTATCGAGTCGAGTTCAAGTTTTTATATACTTAACTCATGAGCTCGCGAGCTTAATCAATGTTATATATACATATATAAAATAATAATATTATATTAAAAAGTTATATATTATATTTTTAAGTTTTAACTTAAAGAAAAAGGAAATGAAGGTAAAGGGTAAGGAGGCTAGAGGCCTTAAGCTGCTTAGGGATTTAGATTTTTAGGGTTTCACAAGTCGCAAGCTTCAGCTACTTTGTTCTCCAATTGCCGCTTCACCTGCGCCAAGCCACCCGCTGCCCACACCCACCACTACCAGCCACCCGCAAGGCCGCAACGTTCTGAAACTAGTGGCCTCCACCCTCTAGGGATGAAGCCGCTCCACTGACGACGGCTCAAGCAAGTCAGCAACCTTCTGCCATTTTGCAGTTAGCATTTTCTTCTGCTTTTATCTCACAACTTCTTTTGGTAGAGCCGTCTGCTCTTCCAATAAGGCAACAACTGAGGTCAAAATCATAAAATCATGTTGAAATTTTCTCAAAAAACAAAAGGGTGTGTAGGTGTTGTATTATTGTTGTACAGTTGAAATGTACATGTAAATTTCGATATACACAAAGATAAAAGGAAAATCAAATTTATACACGGCTTCGAATGCATGCAGGTTGACAATATTCAAATGTTAATCCATAGTTTTATTGCTCTATTATGATGTGAAGGCTGCATTTTCTTTCAATTTATGCGTGTATCATTTCAATGATCTTTCTGTGCACTAGGATGAAAAATGTTGTAATGCTAGGTTCATGTCTACTTTTAGACCAGATAAGTCTCTTCCAAAAATGAAACTGCAGGCGGTAAGTGGGTAGAACTAGAACAACGAAGTCCCTCATAACACCCTAACATTTTTTATAAAACCTATTAATAATCCATGTCTCAAAAAATAATTAATGGTTTAATGGTTATTGTGCTGCTAATTCACCCTTGCATAATTAATGATGGTTCAACTGGAATATGGAGTGATATGCAGATATGCATTATCAGTTCAGTGTTGTATTAATGCTACTACTTTCCATTGTGGTGTTGGTATCACTGTGTGCTTTTTCCTTTTTGTTAGTTCATATTCTCATGGCTCTCCTGTTGTTTTTGCGTGCTGCTAATCAAAAGAGGTATTATTTGCTTGGTATTTGTTTTTGCTTTCCATTTTTCATAGTCATTTTATGCTCTACATATTTTTTTGTTTAAGAATCTCTTTGGGACATGTTAGGTTCTGCTTAAAGTTTGTGTAGTCTTTGTAGTCTCCCCCTTACTGCCCTTGTGTGTTTGGCATGCTTAGGTGGTAAAATTAGCTTGTTTCCAGTGCTACAATAATGTAGACAAGTGATTATGTTTCCATGCCCTCTACCTCCATCTCTTCCCTTACATGCCATTTTGGGGCATGGAATGGATCTTGGATTTGGATTTCTATGAATTCAGATAAAACATAGTAAATTATATTGATTTTATTTTAAATTCATGGAAATCTAAATTCAAACAATTTCCAAACATAATCTAACATTCTTCAACAATGATTTCAATTATTTCTTCTCAATGCCATACACTATAAAACAATCATTTCTACAAGTTTGACGTGAAATATTTTGCCATTCAAGCATTCCACGCTTTTGCATCATGTTAAAACTTAAAACCTTCCTCTTCCAAAATTGAAAACAGATGCTCATGCATGAGTATCTAATGTGCTGTACCCTCCCTCATATTTCCCATGTCAAACTTGCCATCATGTAAAGCACTAACTCCTTCCACTATCCCCTTATCTCTAGTTGATTCAGATAGCATAAAGTTAATCTTAATTTGTTGCTTTAGAAAAAGTCTTCACTTAATACATGTTTTTAGGAGACCCCAAAATGAGTTGTGCTTTTTGTTGCTAAGATCTTAAGCGTGAGGTGACAATGGATGCATTCCACTTTTTTAGTACCATCAGGCATATAATTTTCTTTAAATTCCTGCCACAGTTAAGATGTCTTTAGTCTCTTTCTACTTCCAAACGGATTATCATCCTCCTCCTCATCACAATCTTGAGTTGTATTTTCATTAGCATTAGCCGCATCACCCTCAATGGTAGTTTCATTATTTTCATTTTCTAACTTATCTTCTACCTCAATTTCCTCATCTAACAAGATTTGGTGGGCAACTGACTCACTTCTAGATCTAGAGTCATTTGGAGTGTAAGATAGGCCTAGTGCTGCAGATGACATGTCTATCATGAAAACGAAGAAAAAATAGTACTCACTATCATAATAAAAGGAGTTTAATGTACCATATATTTCAGATGGCAACAAATGAAATCAGACAATTACTCACAATCATAATAAAGGGAAATGCATTGGATTGTTCAATTTTATTTAAATTTGAACAACGAAGAATCATTGCTATGCAAGTGCCCAAGTGTTCATCCATTTAAGAACTGTTTAATTGTCTAAAATTTTATTCTTGAAAGTAGCCCATCAGTCAATTAAAAGGATAGAATAATCATAAGAAAAAAGGATATATATATCTAGTTCAAAACATGTTTGCATGAATCTATTGCAAGAATATATATATGCACAAAATAGTTTATCACTCCCTTTGAGCCTCTTGCATTTATTGGAAATGCAGGCGTACGTATTTAATAATATAAAAATAAAATTTATTTTGATATATAAAAAGCATAAGCCCAACTTAATAATTAAAGTATACAAATACAAAAAGCTCCTTAAAAATGTATTAAAAAAATTAAAACAAAACAACATGCATATGCATATATATATATATATATATATATATATTACAATGTATATTAGTGAAAATATAATCAATTGTTCGTTATTATTGCATGTGTCCACGAACATTTGCATAAATACAAAGCAGCATTTAATTTTATGATCAACAAACACATACTCAAATTAAAGAAGCACTTGATCTCCTAGAATTCATTTTGTACTAGGTGCTTTTGAGTGGTACCTCTCTAGTTTTGCTCCTTTTTTTTTTTCTGAAAAGTAAAAACAATCCATTTGATAATCAAAGAATTTTTTTACTATTACTGGTAAATAAGATGATATTCAACTAAAACTAGCTCAAGCAAGAAACTTGAGGGAACTATGTTCTATTGACGATTAGACTATAAAATAACAAAACCATACCAAATAATAAATTAAACCAGCAATTTCCTAAGAAATTTGCCAAATTAGCATAGTATGCATGCGCACTGCAAAAGCTCCTCTAGTCCCCAGCACACATTAAAACTAAAAAGGCACATTCGCCATTAACCATAAAACTATTGCACATCCAAACTCCAAAGACACATTCGCCAATAACCATTAATTATAGAATACCTAATTCAGTTCTCTATCCTACAGTAGTTTCACATTCAACAGAGATGTTCTTGAAGAAGCTTGAAATCAACCTTAGACAAATCCCTTCACAAATGTAAAAATAGATACACACAAAGTAAGTTTGACAACTGATTTGTGGCACTCCAAACCTAAAAAGATTTGAGTACATGGTTCTCATAGGACATTTTATTGAATCTAATTGGAGGTTGCAAAAGCGTGTTCTCAACTTTGTTCACTTACCCCCTCCTCCTCGTGGTATTGAGATAGCTGATGCAATTTACAAGTGTTTGACAGAATGGGAAATTGAAAACAAAGTAAGCTTCAAATATTAATTTATAAAAATTAATTTTCTACTATGTTTAGACATAAAATCTTTATCCTGTGAGTCTTAACATAAAATTATCTTCTTCTATGTTTTTACTTTTTACAGATCTATACTATTTCGGTAGACAATGCCAGTGCCAATGATTCTTCTATTCGAATCTTGAAGGATACAGTCTCAAGAACTAAAAGGTGAGTTTGTGGGGGTAAAATGTTTCATGTTCGATGTTGTGCTCACATTTTAAATATTATGATTCAATATGGTCTTCAAGAGAATAAAGAAATCATTGAATATGTTCAGGAAAGTGTGAACTACATCAATGGAAGTAAGATGAGGATTAAAATGTTCCTTGAGATTGTGCAACAACTACAATGGCCACATCGTAAGTTGATTCTTGATTGTAAAACACATTAGAATTCAACTTATGATATGTTGGTTTCTGCAATTAAGTTTAAAGAGGTGTTTCCTAGATTTCAAGATAGAGAGCCTGGGTATATTTGTTGTCCAAGTAGAGAAGATTGGGAAAAGATTGAGAAAGTTTGTGAAATCTTAGGAGTGTTTAGTGTTGCCACAGACATCATTTCAGGTACTGACTCTCCAACTGCAAACTTGTTTCTTAATGAAGTAGATACAGTGAAAGTGTTGTTGGATATAAAGTCAGAATCTGATGATTGGATCATTAAAGCAATAGCAACAAAAATGAAAGAGAAGTTTGATAAATATTAGGGTGAATGTAATTTGTTGATGGCTATAGCTGTTGTTTTGGATTCAAGATGTAAGATGAGGGCTATTGAATTTACTTTTCCAAAAATGCTTCCTGAAAATGAAGCTCAAGCGAATATATCAAAAGTAAACAAGCATTGTATGAGATTCATGGGGGAATATTCGAGTATGCAAAATACAGTTTGTGGCGAGCAGAGTGGTGAAAACAATGTGTCTAGCTCTTCATCTGTTGGAATTGAAAGTGGACATGCTTCCTCTTGGGTGGTCAAGATTTATGCAATTTTTTAGGAGGGTTGAAACTATTCAGCCACAAAAAATCTGATTTAGATATTTATTTAGAAAAGGGGTGTTACATGTGTGAAGGTGATTCAAGGACATTTATTAGAGTGGTGGAAGGTAAATAATTTAAAATATCGTGTCTTGTCAAAGATGGCAGCAGATATCTTGGCCATTCCTATCACCACAGTGGCTTCAGAGGCAACATTCAGTGTCGGTGGCAGAGTGATTGATCCATATCATTCTTCCTCGACTCCAAAAACTGTTTAAGGGTAACTTTGTGCAATGGATTGGCTTCGCAATCTCCATGGAGTGAAGAAAAAAAACAGTAAGATTAGGGACTTCCATTTTTATTCTTAAATGTTTACATCAAACATGAATCTTTTAGTTTATTAATTTATTTTCATTTCTTTGCAGTCAACAAAGAGCAACAACCTAAAGAGATCATTTTGCCTATTCCTTAGTGTTATTGTTAGTTGAGGTATCAATTTCATATGAACTCATTTTCTTTGTTTTTCTTCTATCATGAAAATTACAAAACATTAATGATCTTAAAATGTTTAGAATTAGAACTCATAGTCATTTTTATTTCACTAGTAATAACATAATATGACTTAAGTTCTCTCATTTTTTGTTTTCCAGGCTAACTATTATTTTTGTACTTACTCACAAGTTAAATGTCAAAAATTGTAGTTATATTATTTGTTATCATTTCAGGTTATTGCTACGGGGAAAGAGAAAAGTGGTTAGACTACACAAGTGGATGATGAAGATCAAGAGGAATTGAAGCAGCATATTTCATAATATTTTTCTATTTAATTAATTGTATTAAACTATCTGTACATTGGGTTCTTGCCAATTTGGATATTACATTTTAGTTGCAATTTGCATCCATACTTTAATTGTCTTGTTGCTTTGTTCGCATTAGGCAAATTGAGATTATTATGACTGGTATTTTTATCATCATAATTGAACATCTTTATTATGCTTAAATAGTATTTTTCTAATTTATTATCGAGTTTAAGTTTGAGAACAAATAGGAGTCCAACATATAATAATTCAATTGAGGATTGTTTTATATCATAAATGCTGGCCCAAGCTCGAGCTCAATTCAGCCCGAATCAATCGAGTCTAGCTCAAGTTTAAGAAAATGTTTAACGAGCCGAGTTTGAGTTCCAAGTAATATTAGGCTCAATCGATTTTGAGTTGAGTTTTGAGCTCAATTTTTTGCTATCGAGTCGAGTTCGAGTATTGCACTGTGTCGACTTGACTCAACTCGACTCAAATACACCCCTAGTTTCATCAATCAAGACAATATCATCTATAAACAACATACACCATGGAACCTCATTTTGGATACTCGTAGTCAATTGATTCATCACTAAAGCAAAAAGATAAGGATTCAAAGCAGATCCTTGATGTACACCTATTGTGTTTGGAAATTATCTAGTCTCTCCACCTATAATCCTAACACTAGACATTATTCCATCGTACATATCCTTAATAACATCAGTATACCAACTACAAGCACCCTTTTTTCCTAAAACCCACCATGGAACTTCCCGAGGTACTCTATCATATACTTTCTCTAAGTCAATAAATACCATATGCAAGTCCCTCTTCCATTGATCTTCTTAAAAGATGTATAGCTTCTGTAATAGATCTCCCAAGCATAGAAACCAACTTGATTTTCTAAGACCTTCATTTCTAGCCTTAATCTTTATTCAACTACCCTTTCCCACAGTTTCATTATATGACTCATAAGTTTAATTCCATGATAGTTATTACAATTTTTGAATATCTCCTTTATTTTTGTATATAGGAGTTTTTCCTACATTCATCTGACATTTTCTTAGTTTTTATAATTGTGTTAAATAAATTATTTTTTATAATTGTGTTAAATAAATTATTTAATCATATCATTCATAACCTCCATGTATCTTCTAATAACCTTTATTATTCGTTCCAAATTGTACATTTAGATATGCTCCTATGAATGTTTTCTCAGTTCCTAATATGTCTTATATAATATCTTCCCAAAATTGTCTCTTAAGGTTTTCTACTAACCCTAATTGAGGAGCATAAGCACTAATGATATTCCTTATCTCCTGGCCTAAAATCACCTTGATTTTTAATTTTTTATAATTCTATCTCCTACTCTTTTAACATCTATAACACTATCTTTTAAAATTTTTGTCTACAATAATTCCTACCCAATTCTTTTATTTTTCTTTTCCAGTGTATCAAAGTTTAAATCCTAATTTATCAATTTCTCTAACTTTCTCCACTTAGTTTCTTGAAGGCAAATAAGGTTAATTTCTCTCCTAATCATTATGTCCACAATTTCCATGCTTTTACCCGTAAATGTCCCTATATTCCAATTTGTCAATCTAATCCTAGTCTCCTGAACTAACTTCTTTACCTACCCACGTCCAAAATGATGTCAAAACTCTCACATATTTGACACCAAATTTGGGCACCAATAGTGCACGTCGCTTCAGGGCAACAACCCAACCCACCCTCGCCCACTTTTCACAACACTCAGGTGGTATAAGTGCATGCTTCGCTCCTAGGGGACATCCTAGAAAATGATTGGTAAGGATTTATATCATAATGATCTGACAAGTTTTACGCTAGCCATCAGCTACCTAACACAACCCTCCTCCTCTACCCAAGCTTGGGACCGGTTCTGTGTGAAAATATTAGGACATTACATGCATCACAGGCGGAGTTTGAGCACAAGACACCAACCTACTATATAAAGCTAAACTTGAATCCATTAAAATCCTTTTCTTGTAAATATCTTTTTTAGGGTAATTTGCAGACAAAAAAAAAAAAATGATAAATGCATTTCTAGTATTTAGATCTTTCTTACGAGTTTATTTTGGGATAGACAAAGTAGAGAAGCCCATTCCAACTCCATTTGAAAGTTATTCACATAGACGAGGTCTAGAGCTCCAAGGAAGCTTGAAAATGGATGAAAAACATAAAGAAATTGACAAAATAAAATGAAGAAGAGAGAAGGGACTAGGCTGCAAGTGCAAGGTTGGCGCCTCTAATTATTCCTACTATGGTTTCAATGTAGCTGTTGGCTTTTTGAGGCCGGTCTCTATTTTGATGTTGACAAACACAAGTATCTTATGTGTGTATTTAGTATATGAACAGGTCTTTAAACTTGGCGTATTCCATGGATTCTTCAGACCAAAAGAAGAAGACATATTTGATTTGTATTTGTAATGCAGTTAAGTTTTATTATTTTTGTCTGTAATAATGCATACATTTGCATGATATGTTTGAATGCTCAGTAATGACCATAGACAGACTTTAAGGCTTCGGTCAACCGACGCCAAGTTTTTTAGGCTAAATTAAATATTCTTGACCTTAGATAGACCCTAGGTCCTTGCACGTAACTTTAAACTCAAATCAGGACTTAAATACACACTTCAAGTGTGTTGGGTCGACTGAACTCGAACCCACATAGAAGCTTCGGTCGACCGAACCTTCCAGGGTCAACAGTTGACTATTCGGTCAACCACTTTTAAAATGACCTTGCACCGCACGGTTGACCGAACTGACACGTGGGTATTTCCCAAAGCTCTGGTCGACTGAACTCTTTAGTTGAAATTTGATCTAGTTGACCGAACATCAAAATTTGGTCAATCGAACATGCCCTGGTCGACCGAACCTCAGAGGGTTCAAAATCATCTTAATACGGTCGACCAAAACCTCAGTTCAAAAATGTCACGGTCAACCGAACTTAGTGATATGGTCAACCGAACCTTTAATATGGTCGACCGAAACTCTCAAGTTGGAATTTTTTAAAAGAGCTAAAACGTCATTAACTTTCAATTAAACTT
Organism: Malania oleifera; assembly: GCF_029873635.1. NCBI lineage: Eukaryota > Viridiplantae > Streptophyta > Magnoliopsida > Santalales > Ximeniaceae > Malania > Malania oleifera. The sequence continues at coordinate 87,319,640 of NC_080427.1, read as the reverse complement.
TTCCAAAATACCGAGCGTGTCCCAAACGATCATAATTTTCGTAAAATCTATAAATACCCCCTCATTTGCTTTGATTAGCAACTTTGATTACCCCAAATTTTCTCTCTAATCCATTGTTAATCAAAGTTCTCCCAAAACGTTTTTTATTGTTAAAATCATTCTTTTAGGCCAAATCTTTTATACAAATCTCTCCAACTCTCTTTCATGCATTTATTTCAAAATCATTTTTGAGGAGAGTATTTTATTTAGGACATTTTATTTGCTTTTACTCTCACATAGCTTTTATCTTTGAAAAACATTGTTGAAAGTATTTGTTTAGGTTTTCTCATGGTTATTTCTTTGATAAATATTTTTGGGAGAAAATTATTAACACCACAAATATTTTCTTGAGCTTAAATTTCTAAATTCTCCAAATATTCTTTATTTGCAAACATATTTTTTAGAAGAACAATAATACTCATTTTTTATATATATTTTATTTGTGCAAAATTATTTGATAGCACCCTTACTCTACTGAGCACAATTTCATATCATATTAGAGAGTGCATGTATTTAAAACTTAAACGTGTACATTTCTGCTTGTATGTTTCAGAAACATTTTTATGTACAAAAATGATTTTATTGTACCGGTTGGGTTCATCCCATTAATTGAACTGGAGAGTCTCGACCCTGTAAGTGAGACCGGTTTGGTTCAGCCCGAAAATTAAACTGGGGAACCTCGGCCCTGTAAGTGAGACAAGTTGGGCTCAGCCTTGTAATTGAAATGGGATTTACCTAGCCCCGTGAGGAAAGGTTGTAACGGCTTCTGCTCCGTCAGTTTAAGTAAGCAGGGATAGTTTAATCCTTGGGGGGTATGTCCAAAGCGGGGACATAGTCTAGTTTGTCCGAACCTCGATAACAAATCTGTATTTCACTTTCTCTCTCTATCTCGTTTCTTTAATTTCTGCATGTGTATGCTTTCATTTGTCATTATAATTATTTGCATGCACACCTCTATTTTAAATGAGATATGTTTCATGTATATGTATGCTTTTATTGTTTTATTAATTTACTTACACATGTGAAAAATGGGATATGATCTGTGGTGAATTGGCATAAATGTTTAATTAGCCAAAAAAATTTTAAAACTCAATTCACCCCCCCCCCCCTCTTGGGATCACACCAATTCCAACAATTGGTATCAAAGTCTCGTTGCAAAAGGCTTAACCGCTTATGCTAAAGATCGCAACGGCTAAATTTTTCAGTGTATCCCAATTTTGAGGGTCAACACTTTGCAAATCCTCCATTGTTTTCACTATATAGATTTTACTATTTATTTATTGAAAATGTTGTTGTAAAATCGATTGATTAGAGGTTTTGGAATGTGCTTCGTACAGAAAGTCATATCCCATTGAAAATGATTTTTAAAATGAAATGTTTCCCAAATTCTGAAAATGAATTGAATTTGCATGACATATATTTTAATACATATCATTTGTGTGCCGTGCATATTTTTACTGTGCCTTAGCTACTAATGTTCTTGAAAAGTTCATGTCTTGTTGTAGTGCTAAGGTTTTTGGGAATATCTGAAAAATATAGTAAAATCAAAAGAGAGAAGTAAGCCACTATGAACTTAAACAACTAAGAATGAGCAATTCTCCTTCTAATTTATTGAAAATTTCACCCAATGATTCATACTGTTTGTTTTGTATTACATTTTTTATGAATCATGTGAATTTAATTATGACTGCATGCTATCTTATGAGATGCTCAAAATAGATCCTTGTTAATACTCATAAGATATTAGGATATTTTTTTAAAAAAAAAAGGGTATATTGCTTTAAATGCTTAAATAGTGTGTGTGATTAAAATTCTAAATTTTTGTATACACTATTATCATCTTGAGAACCATAGGAAAGACAAGCCAATATGAAAATTAAAGTGTTATGTTCAATCTATACTTAATATAAATAAATATCATTATGATCGGCTATTATATAACAAGATTGGCTGTAGAATGATTTTGGTTGAAAATCCCCTTCAAATGGACAATGGTTTTAATTTGTGAAATGATGCTATATGTGTTGTAGCACAAATATTTTAAATATAGCGTACTATTTTGTCCATTACAGTGTAATGAGCTTTAGGAAATTGATCTTTTGCTATATAATGTTTAATCCTAAACTCATCATTGAGCTTTAATGATAAATCATTTTTAAATGATAAATTTAGTCTAAGGAATTCATAAGCTCTTCCCATATTAGAAAATATTAGTTATGCCAAATATTATTGATTGAATATAAAATTATTTGGCTACATAAACGGAGGGGGAGCAAAGAATTTATTTTTGAACTGCTAATTACTATCCGTATATTGTGAGATGTTTAAACTCTTTAATGGATAGTTAATTGTAATAACAGCTTTGCGCTGAATGCCATTATCCATTACTTGCCAAATGATTATATCTTCATATGGATAGTTTATATTTTATTTGATCTATTGATGTATCTACTGAAAGCATGCTTGATATGGAATACCAACTGCATAGCTAATGCAGTACATTGTGAATTGCATGCTGGTAGAAGATATAGGTTCTCACATGTTTAAACTGAATTTTGAATTGTTTGCTTGAACGTATCAGGTATTAGGTACATGAAAAAAATGGGAAAATGTCCTATTTACAGACGGCATGCTGCCAAAATTTCGGTAGAATGTTTTGCCAAAAATGAGGCCATGTACTAGAATAGATTATGATAAAATGCCCACTAGGTGAACTTTATGATTATTTTTATAATGCATGCAAAATAATTAAATAACTAGTTGGTGCATGTTGAATTTTAAAATAGTATGCGCCAAACTGAAAAACATGCATAGTCTTCATGCTCATTTCCTAGGATGCTAGATAATTGAATAGGTCAATACATGTAAAATCCAAACCGCTAGATATTTTGAAGACATGTACACATTTTTTTTTGTGTCTCAGGATGAACTTAGTTCATGGATACCATTCAGTCCTAACCTTGGGATATCAACTTCATGAAGGACCCAAATGGCCAATCATCATGTTATAATATTCGAAGTCCATGTAACTATGAGCAATTGCATGACCTTAGGGGGAGGCTTCGTATTGTACACACTCATTGTGTATTTTTTGAATTGTGTCATACTCATAATTAATCCCTTATTGCATTACCTTTGGAGTATAGCCTTGATTGGCTATCGTGTATTAAAACGAAATGCAATATGTCATGCCAGTATGTGCTAAATGCCTATATTTGCTGCATGCTGAAAATCCTTTGAAATGATGAATTTTTGATGAATGCTCTTAAATGACTATCATCCTTGAGCTAAATGCAAGTACGTATGTATGCAAATATACAGGGAGAGTTTAAGCCCCACTTTTAAGAAGAATGAATTTAATGCCTATAATCTCCTGCATGCTAAGTAATATTAAGAAGGATGAACATGTGATGGATGTGCTTGAATGAAATTCATCCTTGAATGTTAATGCACTTGTGTGTGCTTAAGACTATACCGGGAAGTTTAAGCTCCATCCTTAAGAAAAGGATTAAAGTCACCTGTCCCGTGGACTCACGATATTATTGTTTTTACTTTTTGAGTCCAAAGTTTCTCTAGGTACCCTAAACATCATATCCTGTCTTTATTGAACCATCTTTGATATGGATTGTTCATGGTACAAATGAACACCATGCATGACTTAGTATTTGATTTTTAGCGCATGTGTGTTTAGGGACATTTTACTGGTGGAAAACAAATGATCTAACCTATACCCAGTAAAATTAGTTTATGAATGAAAAATAGTACTTATACTGTTTAAACACTTTTTTTTTTTTTTTTTTTTTTTGGTATTAGTTAAAAGGATCTAAGCACGAACTCAAATTGATAGGGGGAGCATCTTATGCTAAAATTCTATCTTGTTATGCTCACCAACTTTTTGGCTTAGATCTGTTGTTGAATTCATTGTGGTGTGTGCTTAAACGAAATGATTTTACTGAAAATTTTGATTTAAAATATGCTACTTAGCCACAGGTGTCTTAGGTTTTGCCATATGATTCTTGTCTAAAATTTCCTGATATCTTTGGGATCTATATGGTTGTTTTTCTGGTCATATCTTTTTGGAATATGCTTAAATGTTAATCCAAAAAAACATTACTTGTTTGGTCTTTCAATTAAAGTTTCTTTTTCAGCAAGCATAGCCCCCAGCGTTTATTGAAAATCATAAGGGGATATATGTATTTTTATACATATATATTTATTTATATATACATCTTTAAAAGCAAGAATTGAACTTATATAGAATATTTTTTTATATCTTGCTTGTGTGCTTAAATGTCTTCATGACTGTGCTTTTCTTGTATTAAAATCTTATGTCAAGAAGATTTATTGTTTATAAATTTTTAAAAGGGTGTTGCATAACTGATTCATGGATTTTTCATGAAATGAATGTGAACTAGTTAGACAGTTTTTATACTCAAACCTACTTTTTTATACGCCGCATGTTCTTAAATTTCAATCTTTGCAGGGATTTACATAATGATTAAATTGAAATAGTTTGTATATAATTCTGATTTGACCATGTTTGTCATTTCATTTTAAACTTAAATGACCAATTAAACTATTTTGTGTGCGATATTGCCAAATTTTTCTATGCCCAAATCCTATACCAAAAGGGAGAGAGTTTTCTAAGAAAAAAAAAATCAAAATGGGGGAGTTCTCTTTGCTAAGTCTATTTTAAATGATAAAATTATTTTATACTTAGCCTAACCTTTTTTGCTGATGCCAAAAGGGGGAAAACTTTTTTTCAGCAAAGTGATAATGACCATAAGGGAAAATTTTAGGGGCAAAAACATTGGGGCAAATATCTGAGCTTGTGCTTTAATACAAAAATTTAAATGCATGATCTTTGTAATGTCTTCTTTTGTGATATGCTTGTGTTGTATTGTCTATACTTTTACATTGTGCATATTGTTAGGGAGAGCCTCTTCTGGCTGTACCCATTTTGCTCTTATGTGTTTGTCATCATCAAAAAGGGGGAGATTGTTGGCTTTTTGAGTCCGATCTCTGTTTTGATGTTGACAAACACACGGGTCTTATGTGTATGTATTTAGTATGTGAACAGGTCTTTAATTCAAACACACACATAAGGGGAAGTGGAAGTCAGGAGGAACTTCAAGCTTATCATCAAACTTGGCGTATTCCATGGAGTCTTTAGAGTAAAAGAAGAAGACATATTTTATTTGTATTTGTAATGCATTTAAGTTTTATTATTTTGGTCTGTAATAATGCATGCATTTGCATGATAGATTTGAATGCTCAATAATGACCGTAGACAGACTTTAGGGCTTCGATCGACAGACGCCAAGTTTTTTAGGCTAAATTAAAGAGCCTTGACCTTAGATAGACCCTAAGTCCCTACACGTAACTTTAAACTCAAATCAAGACTTAAATGCACATTTTAAGTGTGTTCGGTCGACCGAACCCGAACCTACATAGAAGCTTCGGTCGACCGAACCTTCCAGGATCAACAGTTGGCTATTTGGTTGACCACTTTTAAAATGACCTTGCACCGCACGGTCGACCAAACTAGCACATGGGTAATTCCCAACGCTCTAGTCAACCGAACTCTTAGTTGAAATTTGATCTGGTCGACCGAACATCAAAATTTGGCCAACCGAACATGCCCTAGTCGACCAAACCTCGCAGGGTTTAAAATCGCCTTAATACGGTTGACCAAAACCTCAGTTCAAAAATGTCACGATCGACCCAACTTAGTGATATGGTCGACCGAACCTTTAATATAGTCGACCGAAACTCTCGAGTTGGAATTTTTTAAAAGCGCTAAAACGTTATTAACTATTAATTAAAGTTTTCCAAAATACCAAGCGTGTACACAATGGTCATAATTTTCGTAAAATCTATAAATACCCCCTCATTTGCTTTGATTAACAACTTTGATTAGACCAAATTTTCTCCCTAATCCATTGTTAATTAAAGTTCCCCCAAAACATTTTTTATTGTTAAAATCATTCTTTTGGGGCCAAATCTTTTATACAAATCTATCCAACTCTCTTTCATGCATTTATTTCAAAATCATTTTTGAGGAGAGTATTTTATTTAGGGCATTTTATTTGCTTTTAGTCTCACATAACTTTTATCTTTGAAAAACATTTTTGAGAGTATTTGCTTAGGTTTTCTCCTAGTTATTTCTTTAATATATTTTAGGGAGAAAATTATTTATAGCACAAATATTTTCTTGAGCTTAAATTCTTAGATTCTCCAAATATTCTTTATTTGCAAAAATATTTTTTAGGAGAACAATAATACTCATTTTTTATATATATTTTATTTGTACAAAATTATTTGATAGCACCCTTACTCTACTGAGCACAATTTCATATCATATTAAAGAGTGCATGTATTTAGAGCTTAAACGTGTACATTTCTATTTGTATGTTTCAGAAGCATTTTTATGTACAAAAAATGATTTTATTGTACCGGTTGGGTTCATCCCATTAATTGAATTGGGGAGTCTTAACCCCGTAAGTGAGACCAGCTCGGTTCAGTCCGAAAATTGAACTGAAGAGTCTCAGTCCCATAAGTGAGACAAGTTGGGCTCAGCCTTGTAATTGAGCTGGAGTTTACCTCACCCCGTAAGGAGAGGTTGTAACGACTTCTACTCCACCCGTTTAAGTGAGTAGAGATAGTATAATCCTTGGGGGGTATGCTCAAGACGGAGACATAGGCTGGTTTGACCAAACCTCGATAACAAATCTGTGTGTCACTTTCTCTCTCTATCTCATTTAAATTCGCGCACTTTAATTTCCACATGTGTATGCTTTCATTTGTCATTTTAATTATTTGCATCCACACCTCTATTTTAAATAAGATATGTTTCACATGTACGTCTGCTTTTATTATTTTATTAATTTACTTACACATATGAAAATGGGATATGATCTGTGGTGAATCGACGTAAATGTTTAATTAACCGAAAAGTTTTTAAAACCCAATTCATCCCCACTCTTGGGATCACACCAATTCCAACAGTAGCCGAATGAGTTTCTAGATCGGCTTCAAACTACTAAGAGGTTCTTCAACTTAAGTGATCTTTGAAACTGTAAGGTAAGCGTGTTGCTCTTAAATTAAAGAAATATACCTTGTATGGGATAATTTGAAGATACAAAGAAGCTCTGAAGGGAAAAGCAATATCAAAACAAGGGAGAAAATGAAATGGGAACTCAAAAGGGAGTTCTTATTGGCAATTATAGGCAAGACACCTTAATATAAAGATGTTAAAGAGATATTAGAACCATTATGGGCCTCAGCTGATGAGCTTAAGCTTTACGTAAATTGGATCTAACATGGGATGATGGGATTAAAGCCTCTTTGGCCAAAAGGACTAGAGTTCAAATCTCACTGCCGGCCACCCCCACTCTTCTAATTAAAATTAAAGTTATAGCACATGGTATTGTGAACTGATTTATCCACTCTTCAAGCCCAATGGGCTTCTACATTCGGACACATATTAGAGAGATATTAGAACCATTATTAGGGCCTCATCTTACAAACTTAAGCTTTTGGCTAAAGTAGCAATCCAACAAAAGCAAAATGACCTCTCCATGGAAAAATACACAATGGAGTGAACTTTGAGCACCTTAAGTGCAATATTATGGAACTAAAAGGGCATATCCTAGCATATTATTTGGTTGGGTTCGAAAGATGAAACTAACACATACTTGCAGCCCTACTAGACTCTTAATGATGTGATAAACTTTTATGAGAATGCAAAGAAACAGCAAAGGCAACGTCATAAAAGCAGCTTCAAATCATCATTTGGAGGGAACTCTTCCAACCAAGGAAATGCTTCCACTTCTAACTCGGCCACAACAAGGAAACCCAACAGCCCTGGGCAAAGTTTTAGGAATGCTAAGATAGAGAATTTAGGTTGCAGCTCAGCACCAAAATCCAACCAACGGCAATGCTTTAAGTGCCATGGTTATGGCTACGTATAGCTTTCAATTGTCCAAATTGCAAAATGGCGACTCTGCTAAAGAAGAAAATGAATCGGAAGCAAATGAGGAACCTGTCAAAGTATTGTGTGAATGGCCGAAATTGTCTCACCTTGAGTTCTATATATTATATATAGACTTTACAAGAATGCTATACATGGAAAGCAAATAAGTTCCCACATGATTCTAGCCCACATGTAAACTATAATCTGTCAATGGAAAGCAAATAAGTTCCCGCATGATTCTAGCGCTATACATGTAAACTATAATCTGTCAAATATTGTATGCTAACTATACAAAATAATGAATGGAGAAATAAGGAAATAATTGTGGGCCGAAATAAGGAAAGAAGTGTGGACAGCAAAGCTTTTGCTATCCATTGACAGCCCCCCTAAAATTGATGCGGGTTGATCAACAAGCATCAATTTGCTACTTAGGAAGCAATGTTGATGACAAGTGAGAGTCTTGGTAAAGATATCAGCAATTTGTAATCAGTGGAAATATGTGGAAAAGTGATAACACGAGCTTCAAATGCTTCACGGACAGAGTGACAATCAACTTCAATGTGCTTCATGCGTTCATGATAGGCAGGATTGGTCATGATCTAAATAGAACTCGTATTATCGGTATGTAGAGGTGTAGGATCGGTTTCAGAAAAAACTAGCTTAGCAAACAAACCTCGAAGCCAAATAATTTCAGAGCAAGCAAGAGACATTACATCGCCCGGTATTCAGATTCCGTAGATGACTTACAAACTCTATCTTGCTTCTTACTCTTTCAAGAGATCAATGCATCAACTAAGAACACACACCAACTAGAGATGGAGTGACGTGTATCCGCACAACTAGCCCAATCAACATCGCTATAAGCAGCCAAGCAAGTAAAATTGCCTGCAGGGAAGAATAAACCATGGCCAGAAGTGCCCTGCACATAGTGTATGATCCTACGGACAGCGGCCAAATGAAGATGACGAGGAGTTTGAAGAAACTGGCTAACTTGTTATATAGCAAAAGAAATGTCTGGTCTAGTAATGGTGAGATAAACAAGGCTACCCACCAACTTCCGGAATAAACTGGGATCAACAAGTAAGTCACCTTCCTCTTTGCAAAGCATGACATTTAATTCCATGGGAGTATCAACAGAAGTAGCCTCCTGAAGGCTAGCTGTAGCCACCAAGTCACTAGCATACTTATGTTGATTGAGTGAAATACCAGAGAGACTACAATGCACCTTAAGACCAAGAAAATATGTGAGAGACCCAAGATCTTTCATATGAAAGGACTCTCAGAGATGAGTCTTGAGCTGACCAAGTAAAGCAGAATCAAAACCAATAATCACAAAATAATTAAGATAAACCAAAAGAACAATACCCATTTTTTATTTCCGAATAACAATGAAGTGTCATACTTACTCTGCTTGAATGAAAATTGTAATAAAGTGGTATGGAATTTATCAAACCAGGCCCTCAAAGCTTGTCTAAGACCATAAAAAGAGCGACGAAGCTTACACACATGGGAAGTCAGAGAGGGAAACAAACCCAAGGGTGGCTTCATATAAATACACTCTTTAAGATCCCCTTGAAGAAAAGCATTCTTGACATCCATCTGATGCAGTGGCCAATCATTGGAAGCAGCAAGAGCTAAGATCGTACTAACAGTAGTCATCTTAGCCACAAGAGCAAAGGTCTCTTCATAATTGACACCATATTCCAAATTATTCCCAAGTGCAAGAAGGTGAGCTTTGTAACAATCCAAACTTCCATCAGATCAGACCTTGACTGAGTAAACCCATTTGCAACCCAAAGGAACAATGCTGGGAGGACAAGGCTCAATGTCCTAGGTGTGATTGGCCTCTAGAGTGGCAATTTCTTCCTGCATAGCTTGTCGCCAACAATCATGCTTGGCAGCTTGTGAGTGGGATGAGGGAATATCAAAATTAGACAATGCAGCAGTAAGAGCTGAAATAGAATTGCCAAAACTAGAAGAGGGAAACCCATACCTATTCGTGCCAAAGCATTGTGTGAATGGCCAAATCATTTGGCCTTGAGTTCTGTATATTATATATAGACTTTACAAGAATGCTACACATAGAAAGAAAAAAGTTCCTGCATGATTCTAGCCCTATACATGTAAACTATAATCTGTCAAAATATATATGCTAACTGTACAGAATAATGAATGGAGAAATAACGAAATAATGAAATAATTATCGAATAAGGATTTAAGTGTGGACAGCAAGGCTTTTGCTGTTCCATTGACAGCCCCCCTCAAATTGATGCGGGTTGATCGACAAGCATCAATTTGCTACTTAGGAAGCAATGTCGATGACGAGTGAGAGCCTTGGTGAAGACATCAACAATTTGTAATTCAATGGAAATATGTGGAAGAGTGATAACACGAGCTTCAAATGCTTCACAGATAATGTGACAATTGACTTCAAAATGCTTCGTGCGCTCATGATAGACAGGATTGGCCGTGATCTGGATAGCACTCATATTATTGGCATGTAGAGGTGTAGGATCGGTCTCAGAAAAATTTAGCTCAGCAAGCAAACCTCAAAGCCAAATAATTTCATAACACACAAGAGACATCGCCCAGTATTCAAATTCCGTAGATGACTTACAAACTCTGTCTTGCTTCTTACCATGGTTCGAAATCGCGATCGCAGGTAACGTCGCGTAACGGTCGCGGGTTGAGGGAGACACGGGTGTTACGTAACGGGAAGCGGGCGTAACGGTTGTGAATTTTTTTCACACATGCACAACCATGCCTAAATCGAAAAATAAGCATGAAATCCATTAATACATGATTTTTAATGAATTTTGAAGGCTTTCATTCAACCTACAAATGCTTTTTAATAGGCATTATGATTTTTATATTAATTTTAGTGCGTGGTTTACAAAAAAAAGTATATTTTTTTATAGTTTACATTAATTTAATGAGTAAAAGATGTAGAAATGTAAGAATCAATTAATTAAAGTCATAAAGTTACTAAAAATGAATCAATAGACTCAATACTCAATATACACATTACACATATATGAATTTAAAAAGTGATTAATATCAAATATCAATAAATAGTTGAAACTACATGAATACAATATTACAAATTTATAACATAACACATGTCACCACCAAAAAGAATGACGTGAAGGGTCTTCATAATTTGCATCTGTATCTTGAGATTGGGATTGGAAATTATCTCCCCATCCTTGTGGAAATACATAGCTGAATAAACCCAAGTTTGCATCATTTCATTGTTGCTCTTAAAAATGTACTGGTGGTGAAAATCCAACTGATATAAGGGGTGAATAATCTCCTCTTTAATCATATCCTGAATAATGTCCATAAGTTGGAGCTGGGGCTGGCTCTGGGTAGTGTGTAGAAGAAGACTCACTAGATCCTGAGATTCCTGATCCACTAGGATAAAAATGTGAGTCACGAGATGCATAATGTGGATATGCTGGATGAGATTCATATGATTGTGATGATAAACCATCTAAACCAAAGTCGCCAAAACTACGAACCACACCATATCAATCTTCAGCAGAATCACTAGGGTCACCACAAGCACTCCTTCTCCTAGGTTGTGAAGATTGGTTCCCTGGAGGGATACCCAAGTCATAATTTTCAGGCATGTCATGCAGTCCATAATGATCAAAAGGATGTATATCCCTTACAAATGATGTCCCTGTGTCATATCCATAATTATATTCTACACCGCCGCCTCCACCACCACTACCACCCCCCCAACCCCAGCTCCAGCACCACTATTACCATCATCGTCACTTGGTGGGCTCAAACCAAGATTGTCATCACTTTGTGTACGTTCAGGGTTTGAACTTGAAACATCATGTGCGTTTATTGCTGGTTGATCACCTCCTTTTGTAGTGCCACCAACTTCTTCATTTAACAAATTTGAATTGTCCTTACCGTCGAGTAGTGGTGTCTCTCTCTCTCCTCTAACCATTGACTTAAAGGATCATCTTCTTCGAAAATGTAGTCCAAATTGATAGGATTGAAACCCTCTTCAATTTCTCATTGGCTTTTTCTCATTGTACGTATTAACTTTAACCTCATATTGTAATGTACGAAAATAAGTTTTTGTAGTCTCATGTATTTTAATCTATTTCTTGTTTTCGTATGGATGAGGCTAAAGGTGCTCCAATTACGCTCACAGTTCGAAGCTGATGTGGTCTGGCTAAGAACTCTGATTGCTATTCTTTGGAACTCAAGAGCACACAAGCCATAATGAATCCACCATTCGGCTGCATGAATAATTAAAAAGAGTTTTATATCAGTATAGCGTATATTTCAAAAGTCAAATTTGAACATAAAGAGAGAAAATAGAGTCATTCATCCATTATTTAGCTATATAGCCTATATTTACCAGGATTTGTTTATTTCACTGCCCTTTGGGGTTCCAAAAGTCTCCTACCTATCTCGATATAGCAACAACTAAAAAGGGATGATTGTGAAATATAATTAAGTAATTAGATGTATTAACAATTATTTTTGAAAGTATTACAGAATACTAGAACAATTCATTATTCAATTTAATGGAACCAATACTTACTTGATTAATAGCCCAAATTTGAGTATCTATATCGGGTACCAACTTGGTTATCACTTTTTTAACCCCATCCATGACTTCTCTAACAACTTCAAGAGAGGGTGGGGCACCATAAAGAAATTGTGAGTTCAAAAAATATCCTACAATTAAATTTAGAAACATATTAATCAATAATTTTGTAATGCAACTATGCATAATTTAAAAGTTAAAATAATAAGAAATTATATTTGATTTACACTTACCAGCAGCATGCAATCTTGGTGCAACTGAAAAACTCCACCGGTTATCAATAATTTTCCACTAGTCTTTGTAAAACCGGCAATCTTTTTGAATGGCCAACTTCGCCCTATCAATTGCCTCGTATATGAAGCTCATGGTTGGTTTTTCATCACCATCAACCAATTTAAGAACTTTTACTAAGGGTTCTTGCACTTTAATTATATCAGAGACATTTTGCCAAAACTCTTTGCCTAAGATAATTTTCTTCGAATCATATACTGGGCCTGATTTTGCCATCCCAAACCTTGAGTTTTTCCAAACATCAAATGTAAACATTTCCCTTAATGCTTATTTATGTCTGACAATAGTCTCCAAAGCAATGAAGTTTGTGGCAAATCGAGTGATGGCAGGGCGAAGTAACTCTCTATTATTTGTGAATTTCTTCATGAAATTCACTGTCCATGTGTGGTTGTAAATAAATGAGGTTATTGTTCTTGCATCTTCTAAGACCTTTTTCACGTTACTTTTCTTACCAATATCTTCAAGAATAAGGTTTATGCAATAAGCTGCACATGTTGTCCAATAGAGATTGGGCCTCTTCTGCATTAATAATTTTCCTCCTGCCTTCATTGCAGCTTCATTATCAGTCACTACTTGGACAACATTCTCCTCTCTAATTTCTTCAACCACCTCGTCCATTAATCTAAAATGAAATTATAGATTCAATAATTACTACTATTTAATTAAAAATATTCAAGTCCATAATACTATTTGCATATACAATTAAAATTAGAAAATTACCTGAAATAATATTCAGCTAATCTTCTTGGCACATCAAAGGCATCAACTTATTAATGAAACGCGGTGCCTCTATCGCAATAAACTAAAAAGTTTATAATGTGTTTTCTAGTTGGTCCTGACCAACCATCACATATAAGCGTTACACCTCTCTCCTTCCAAATTCCAGTAAAAGAAGTTATATAATTTTTCATTTCTTGATACTCTTGCTCCAAATAAATTTCAGATACCTCATAGGGTGATGGACCCTTCACTCCCTTTCCAACCTCTAGCAATATCAAGCATAGGCTGCATAAATGGAGAGTCAGCTACATTCGCTAGAATCCGATTATAAATTAGGAATTTTTCAACTGTTTTTCCTAATTTACTTCTTAAACCTTTCAGTAACTTAGTGTTGATTTTTGGTTATTTCGCACTCTTGCTTCTTTCTAAAATAGGATTCATTGCCTTTAGTCTAGCTTCAGGGGCATTAGGATTGATCCATTGTCGTCCACTACCTCTAACTTCTCGATCACTATAAGATCAAGCTCCTGCTCTATTGAAACCACTAGTAGCACCACTGGCAAAGCCACCTCCCTCTTCATAAATATTATCCCCTCTAATTGTTCTTGCTCGAAATCTTTGTCTCTATTCCCATTGTTCCAGTGATCGTATGCTTTCTTGTCGAGCAAATCTCATACTTTCTTCTTCCAAGTCTTCTTCATCGCTCAAATTCTCAAAATCTCCTCTAATTTGGGCTTTTGCTTCTTCTTGCCTTTTTTGTTTATCTCTTTTCTTCTCAGCATACTTTTGTAGATGTTTCATCATTTGTTCTCTTACTTGTGTGGTCACATTTGAGCATCCAACTACTTGACCCTTTTTATGTGCCAAGTGTTGTTTCAAGCGTGTAATGCCCCCTTTAATTATCTTCCTACATAACTTACACATAATAACATGTCTATTACCATCCACCGCAGTACCAAAATGCCATCCAATATCCTCACTAGGTAAGTTCTCATTTCCTCTATCACGTGACATATTGATAGACTTAATTTGATGATCTCTGCACAAAACATAGAGAAAACACAAAGTTACAACCTTTCTAAAAAAATGACAGGAATAATATAATTAGTAGTTTAGTAAATATTAAATAATAAGTACTAAATAGTCCTTCTAATTTTAAATACTTATTACGTAAAAATAAAATATAATATTTGATTAAAAATATTAAGTAATGTTTATTATTTTTATATTTAAATAAAAAAATTATAAAATATTAGATATTTTATTACAAAAAAATATATTCCTTTATCTTTAAAAAAATTTTCATTATTTTTTATAACTTGATTTTATATTCATTTATAACTATAAGAAATTAACATTATAATTTTAAAGGTGAAAAAGACTTTTGCTCTACTTTCATATACATCACAGCATCACTAATAGAGATCCATACAGTACAAATTGATTATTTAACTTTTTAAGCAGTTTCTTAATATATAGATTAAAATAAATTTTTTCTACAAATTCCAGTAGTAATTAGTAAAAATCAGAATTATTAATGTATTAACTATTAGGTTAAAAGTTTTTTTATTAAGTTATCAATTTTTACTTTATTTGATAACTAAAAACAAAAAATAGATCATGTAAAGATTTATTTTACCTACTTTTAAATTTAAGGTAATGATGTTTTAAAACTTTTAAAAAATATTACCTTTCAAAAAATATAAGACAATTAGAATATTTGTAAATTAAGAAAAAAAAATTTACATAATTATTATTGTTTTCTAATTTTTTACTCTATTAAATTACTCTTTTTTTTTAATTCAATTTAACAAACATAATTTACAACAAAATATAATTTAAAAAAAAAAACATAATGACAAGTTTAAGACTTAAGTGCTGTGGGTGTTGAGTGTTGACTGAATTTTTAAAGCTTATCTCATACGCTGAGATGAGCAGAGAGTCTGAGTGAGACCGAGAGAGGGAAGGAGACTCGGAGGAGCCTCAAAGCCTCGAAGGAGCGAAGCACGAACGGCCGATGAGCGATGAGCCAATGACTCCAAGCTCCGAAGCCGAAATCGAAGGGCTGGCTGGTGGCAAGTGCGACGACTGGCGGAAGAAGTTGCCGAAGGGCTATCGGCGACTCGCAGAGGCGGAGGAGCTGCTGCAAATCTGTCGCTGGTGACTCGCCAAGCTGCTGCAACTGCAAGTCTACAATTCCTAAGTCCTGGAAGGCTGCGAAGATGAGTAGACTGCTCACTCTCAGGCTTCGAAGAAGTGAAGCCTTCTTATTGCTTCGGCCAACAAAATTTCAAGGTAAGTTTTTCACTTTCCAATTTGCTCTTTGAATGTTAGACTTAGTTAGATTGAATGGCAGATAGGTGGTTGGGAGAGGGGGAAAGCAGCGCTACAGTAGAAAGCCTTTAGGGATTTAGATTTCTGCAAGTTGTTACGAAGTGTAACGTTGGGGAACGGCCGTTACGGGCCATTACGGAGACGTAACGGCCGTTACGGTTGTGAATTTTTTTCGAACCGCATTATTGGCCTTTATCGGCTTCGGAGCCTTCGATTTCCGTTACGTATAGGTCGTTACGCTATGTAACGGCAGTTATTTAAAACCATGCTTCTTACTCTTCCAAGAGATCAACGCATCACCTAAGAACACACACCAACCAGTGATGGAGAGACGTGTATCTGCAACACCAGCCCAATCAGCGTCGCTATAAGCAGCAAGGCGAGTAGAATTGCCTGCAAGGAAGAATAAACCACTGTCAGAAGTGCACCGAACATAGCGTATGATCCTACAGATAGCAGCCAAATGAAGATGACGAAGAGTCTGAAGAATCTGGCTGACTTGTTGTACAGCAAAAGAAATGTCTGGTCTAGTAATGGTGAGATAAACAAGGCTACCCACCAACTTCCGGTATAAACTAGGATCAACAAGTAAGTCACCTTCCTCTTTGCGAAGCATGACATTTAATTCCATGGGAGTATCAATAGAAGTAGCCTCCTGAAGGCTAGCTATAGCCACCAAGTCACTAGCATACTTATGTTGATTAACTGAAATACCAGAGATACTACGATGCACCTCAAGACCAAGAAAATATGTGAGAGACCCAAGATCTTTCATATGAAAGGACTCTGAGAGATGAGTCTTGAACTGACCAAGTAAAGCAGAATCGAAACCAATGATATCACAATATCATCAGCATAAACCAAAAGAACAACAATACCCATGTCTAATTTTCGAAGAAACAATGAAGTGTCATACTTGCTCTGCTTGAATGAAAATTGTAATAAAGTGGTGCGGAATTTATCAAACCAAGCCCTTGGAGCTTGTTTGAGACCATAAAGAGAGTGACAAAGCTTGCACACATGTAAAGTCGAAGAGGGAAACAAACCCAAGGGTGGCTTCATATAAATACACTCGTTAAGATCCCCGTGAAGAAAAGCATTCTAGACATCCATCTGATGTAGTGACCAATCACTGGAAATAGCAAGAGCTAGAATCATACGAACAAAAGTCATCTTAGCCACAAGAGCAAAGGTCTCTTCATAATTGACACCATATTCCTGATTATTCCCAAGTGCAACAAGGCGAGCTTTGTAACAATCCAAACTTTCATCAGATAGGACCTTAACTAAGTAAACCCATTTGTAACCCAAAGGAACAATGGTGGGAGGACAAGGCTCAATGTCCTAGGTGTGATTGGCCTCTAGAGCAGCAATTTCTTCCTGCATAGCTTGTCGCCAACAATCATGCTTGGCAGCATGTGAGTAGCATGTGGGAATATCTAAATTGGACAATGCAGCAGTTAGAGCTGAAATAGAATTTCCAGATTTGGAAGTGGGAAACCCATGCCTATCTAGGGGTATAGACACTCGAGGAGAGCAACGTACCAAAGGCTGTGGAGGTGATGCAACTAACTGAATCTGGAGCGTGGTAGGATCAAATATCGGGTGAGCCACCAGAAGAGACTGTGGGCACAAGCATCTCGTATACATAATACTTGGTTTAAAACAAGAACTGACTTGTTGAAGATCCGAGAACTGTTGCTCAAAGGAGTGGAGAATCACATTAGAAGAGGAGGGCATAGAGGGCACAGGAAAGAAATGTTGATTTTCAAAGAAAATAACATTCCTAGAAATGCATGTACAATGTAATGTAGGATCATAGCAAACAAATCCTTTTTGACACACATTATATCCCAAGAATGCACATCGAACAGATTGAGCAGATAATTTATGTCACTCATGAGGAGGTAAATGAACAAAACATACACAACCATAGGTATGGAGGTTACCATAACTAGGTTGCTTAGCAAATAAGCGAAAATAGGGAGACTCAATGAGTAGGACTTGAGAAGGTAAACAATTAATCAAGTAGCAGTTTTCAAAGCCTTAACCTAGAACATGGATGGAACAAAGGATTCCAGCAAGAGAGTACGTACCACATCTAGGAGATAACGATTTTTGCATTTGGCTACTCCATTCTATTGGGGAGTACCGGGACATGAACGTTGATGAATAATACCTTTAAAAGCCAAAAATGCTTGAAACTCAACAAACAAATATTCAACACCAGAATTTGTGCGTAATGTCTTAATAGAAGCAAAAAATTGATTGTCAACATGCGCTAAAAACTTAGTGAAAGTACGAAAAGCCTCAAATTTAGAGCAACGAAAGTAGACCCAAGTAAATTTTGCTATGATCATCAATGAAAGTCACATAGTATCAAAATTTTTCATGTAAACTAACCGAGGAAGGTCCCTAAACATTACTATGGATAAGATCAAAGCACTGAGAGGCTCTACTAGCATACAAAGGGAAGGGAAGAGTTTTGCTTTTACCAAGTTTGCAAGAAGCACACTCAAGAGATAAAGAAGAACGTTCTTTATTACCAAGTAAACCAGAGTTCAATACATGAGATAAGATCTAAGTATTGGGACGGCATAAACGACGATGCCACACCATACTAAGATTAAACATTATTACAAGCAAAAGACTTAATAGAAGAAACTGAAGAAAGTGCTGGAACAAGTAAAAGTAGTAGAAACAAGCGCCCCACTTTAGGTCCCTTCGCATTCGACTCCCCCATTACCTGGTCCTGCACAACACAACCATCACTAGAAAAATTAACAGCACAATTGTTATCAACTAATTAACCAACAGAAATAAGATTCGTGGAAAGCTGAGGAGTAAGAAACACATTAGTGAACTCTAGAGGCATCTCCGACAGCAGCTATTGGCAAAGAACTGCCATTGACAGTCTGAATAGCAGATTGACCAGCGTAGAGCCGAACATGACACAAAGTAGTGGGATTATTCGTCATGTGATTACAGGCACCTGAGTCCACGTACCAGAGTTTAGTAGAATTGTTACCGTGGAGCCCCATTGCTGATAATGCCGAAATTAGCATCCATTGCACCATTTCAAGTGTGCAGTACTCGCTGTAGGAGGTGCAGGAATAGAGGAGTCACTTGAAGAAGAGCCAGGGACCGCAAAAGTCACTGTGGGGGGTACAATAATAGAAGTCTAAAATGCCTGGGCCTGACGATTCTAAAGGAGGATGCAACAGTCTTTCATAATGTGACCCTTCTTCTTGCAATAAGAGCAATATTTCTTGGAACAATTAGCAACGATATGCCCAAATTCCTTGCAGCAAAAACACTGCAAGGTGCAAGAATGCGTAGGCGGTCCTCGTCGTTGAGCAACATAAGTCACAGGGATGGACCCTAAACTACCATGAGATTGCTCCAAAGTAACTTGAGTACTAAGTCGTTGTTCTTCACAAAGTAACTCACCAAAACAAACATCAAGAGAAGGAACAGAAAAGCGATTCAGCAGAGATGCCGAGCGAACAGATTCATACTTGGGGTGGAGTTTCATAAGAAACTGATCATGACGACTAGTCTCGTGAAGACGTTGAATGATGGAAAGAGAGGCAACAAGAACATCTGCGGTAACCAGATCAAAATATTCGTTCCAAAGAGACAGAAATGCCAAATAATAGTCTTCGATGGAACAATTGTCAAGTTGAAACATGGCAATCGCATGCTCTAACTGAAAATGACGGGCATTGTTATCTTGATGATATAGTTTCTTTAAGTAAGTCCACATGGATTGAGCGGTGCAATGAGGCCGCAAGTTGGGGACAATATGTAGCTCAACCGAGCCAAGAAGTCAAGGCATAATCCAAGCATCAAGCACAGCCCATGAAGAAGACGTTGAATCCTTGGATTTATCAGGATTGGGTGCACAATCTGTGTCATCAATATGACCACAAAGATCTTTTCCCTTAAGGAAAAGTTCAAATTGAAAAGCCCATGTATAATAATTGTTGCCCGTAAACTTGGCACATACAAGTGCGGAGTCCATGCTAAATAAAGGGGGAAAAAAAAGGCTGAGACAGAAATAAAATAACCAAAAAACAAACTGTGCCGAAAGACAAACAGTACAAGAAAATCAAGAAGCCCAAATATAAATCAACACAAGTGCAAATAAAACCAAGATCGACCTGCCTGCACTAAAAAATTAAATTGCGAACCAAGAAAACTGCAGAAGGACGTCACACAACACCTCCAATACCCTCACACTACTGTTCCGAGAATCACAAGGATAGAGAGTCACCGGAAACAACAACAGAAGGCTGTTCCAACAGCCACTCAAGCACAGAGTTGCCAAGTAATCAAGATTAAGGCTGCGCCAACAGCCACCGAACCTCACAAAGACCGAAAACCATAGAACCAAAAGAATCCCAGAAGAGAACGGACCCACAACAACCACAGAAATACCGAAAAAAAAAAAAATTTGTTGGGTGCGGCATTGGTCAACACAGACCTGATCGAAAGGCACAAGAGACACCTCCAAAACCGAGAAGACAAAAAAAATCGAGGGAAAAGAAAAAATTAGCAGTCAGATCTGATACCATGTCAAAGTATTGTGTGAATGGCCGAAATTGTCTGGCCTTAATTCTGTATATTATAGACTTTACAAGAATGCTATACATGGAAAGCAAATAAGTTCCCCCATGATTCTAGTCCTATACATGTAACTATAATATGTCAAATAATGTATGCTAACTGTACAAAATAATGAATGGAGAAATAAGGAAATAATTGTGGGCTAAAATAAGGAAAGAAGTGTGGACGGAAAAGCTTTTGTTGTTCGTTGACAAAACCAGCCACAGACAAGGAGTTTGAGTATGAACAAGAAATTGTTATACAAATATCAGAGAAGCTCTTGCCATTCTAGGGTTTGAACATTTCTCAAGTGACTAAAAGTAACTGGCTGTGTAGCAACATTTGCCACACTTGACACACTTCCCATGGCAAAGTTTGCAATGTTATCAATGATTAGGGGAAGCATGAGAATGAGGTGGAAAAAAAATATAGGATCATCCCCAACTTTATAAAAATAGAGGATCATCCGCAACCGTATAAGCTTCAATGGTTGCATAGCAGCAATGAAGTGAAGATAACCAAAAGAAGTCAGTTCAATTTTCTATTGGGAAGAATTACAAAGATAGTTTTTATACAATGTTGGGCTACAGCTGCTTGTCTAGACTTGTAGGAAGGCCCCGATAATGTGACAAAAGGGTCATCCATGATGAGATCAAAAACACTTAATACCTTCATCAGAGATGGAGCTAAAACTGTTTTAGCACCCTTGAAACTAGATTGCATTCCAAAAACTTCTGAAGGATAGTGAAATATGTTAATTAAGCATGCTCAAATAGAGAAGCACTTTAGGATATGGGAAGGAGAAGATATATGCTTTTGTGCGATGGAAGAAAAGGTCAAACCAAATCAGCATACACTATTGATTCAACTGCTTTCGGAGAAATTTGTAGATGTTGTTCAAGAAGGAATAAAATTTTGATTGCCTCCAATGAAAAATATAAAGCATTGCATTGATCATTCAAGGGCTGCCCTTCTTGGAAAAGCAGCCTATATAATGGAAAGGAGCACAATGAGTTGCTTTGTGAAAGCAGGAGTACCTATGCTGCTCCAGCTCTTTTCGTGTCCAAGAGGTATTGTTTGCGGTGAAATAAGTCAACAAGTTGATGATCTTCTCAACTAGCTTCACGATAATGCTATCTATAAGTATAGAAATGAGATTCACCAACTTTAGTGTCCATTTTCTTTTACAGAAAAATAAATTTCATTAATAGGGAAAGAATTTACGAGGAGGATAATAAGACATCTCCTTAAAAAATCTAGAACAAACCAGAGAAAAAAAAAACTAAAACAACAAAAATCAGAAATCAATCCAATTAGTTCTTTTAATCCATATTTAAATCCTGAAAGCTAGCTTCCCTGAAAATTTAAAACCTGGCACACCATAAAGAAGTCAAAAACTGAATAATTTCCAACACCAAATACGAATTCAACTTCTTCCCAAAAAAAATCCGTGCATTATGTTTGAACCATAAACCCCATAAAACTGCATACTTGCTACACTTCCGTAGAGCTGCCCTATCCTTCCTTCTTCCAAAGCCTACAAAAGAAGTGATTAACAAGTCTTCCACTGAACAGGGGCATACCCCACTCTCTTCCACAAAACCGAACGGTTTATTCCAAATCCTCCATTCAAAATCGCAATTCAAAAAGAAATGAGAGGTTGTTTCCGAATTTCTATAACAGAGCACGCAAACATCTTGAGAGAGAGCCTTCAAAGGTCTCTTAGTCTGCAGCAAGTTATTGGTACTAGTTTTGTTAAGCACAACCAACCAAGTAAACACTTTAATTTTGGGGGGAACTTTAACCTTCCAAATAACAGGGCAAAGAGGAAAGGGAGAGTTTGAATAGGTGAAAAATTCAAGAGTGATTTAGAAGAAAACATCCCCGAATGATCCAGACAGGCAGACACCAAGAACGAACATCCCTACCCAAGGATAATTTGCAATTGTTCAATATGGACAACAAGGAAGACAACTCCACCATCTCCCTATCGTTTAGAGTCCAATTTTTATTCCCCTAAAATATCCTTCTTGGCTTCTTTTTGAGCCCATTTGTTAAAGATTTTTTGGGGTTTGTCACTGCCCAACCTTCTAAGGGATTGGAAGGAAGCTTACTGTAAGGAGCATATCATGTTCTCCTATCATTGTACCTTGCTCATTCTCTGTAAATATTATTTTTTGTATCCAAAAAAATAGTGGCTGTCATGGTAAAATTAATGGCAATATAAATATTATGCACCCTATAACTAGCTTATAAGTCGTAACTAACCCATAACTACCTATAACTCTTTCATCCATGTCCACTTTTTCTTCATCTAAATTATCCCTATAAAATATTGATTGAAATTTTCCAAGAAGTAAACAAAATAAGATGGTTAAAAAGAAGATGACATAAGCATCTATTCTTGCCCTTCAGCTTTCAACAAGGTCTTCAAAGTTTATTGTGATGCTTTAAATGTGGGATGGAGTTGTTCTTAGCCAATAAGGCAAACTTATTGCTTTCTACAATGGGAAATGAATAAATATAGTAAAGACTAGAGAGTACTCCATTTACGATGAATAGTTCTATGATATTGTTTATTCACTTGACCATTGGAGTCACTATTTGCTCCTAAATGAATTCATTCTATGTTCAAATCATGAGGCATTGAAAAGTTGAACAGGCACCATGCTCAACAAGTGGAATTCCTTGTATTCATTTTCCATCAAACACAAGTCAAGAAAGCTCAAGTGCTTAACCAAGTGGTCAATGCTTTGACTCGAAGATTAGCAGGTACACAATATTGACTACTTGACTACCATGGACGCAAAAGGTATTGGTATTTGAGATTGTGAAAGATCTATACAAAGATAATCCACTTTTTAGTTTGGGAATCTTTCTTGAATGAATCCATTAAAATTTTTTTTTAGTAAGAAGCATTTCTTTTCGAATATACTGCTTTATGCATTCCTCATTGCTCATTGGGAGGTGCCATTGTCAAAGAAGAACATGGACACCTTCCTGGACACTTAAACATAGATAAAAGTCTCGCCGTTGTGAAGAAGAATTTCTTTTGGCCAAATAAGGGACATCATACACATTATTAATCATTGAGCAACTTGCCACAAAGCAAAGACTTATGGGCAAACTACAAAGTTATATACTCCATCACCAGTACCGCAACCTTGAAGGGAAGATGTTAACATAGATTTTGTTGTGGGAGTTTCTCAAACACAAAGGAACAAAGATCCTTTTATGCTGGCAGCAGATCAGTTTTCAAAAATGGCTCATTTTGTTTGCTGCAGTAAGACCATGGATATTGTTTATTTAGTTGATCTCTTCTAAAACCTCTGATCTTTGCAAGTCTGAAGTAAAGTAGTTGTATCATAGAAGGCTCTCTTATTTCTTTCTTTTCAAGAACACAAAAGATGGCAAGAGAGATGAGGTTCAAAGCCTTTCACCTCTCATTGGCGGCTCTGATGCCTTTCCAAGCCTAAATTTCCCCTCCAACTGAATTTTTCATAACCCACCACTGTCCAGTCAAGGATAGAACCAAATTCCACAAGTTCCTTGTCCAGGGGCAGTGTAGAAGAATGTGGTTGACTGGTTCTGCATCAGCCATACAAAGAAAAAACCTATTTGTGACTGTAAGCTTGATGAAGAAGAATGTTCTGAATGGGATCTTCTTTTGACACATAAAAAAATTTGCTCATAATCATTCAACAAGACAAACCACTGGTTGTAATCCCTTTGAATCAGATTATGGCCTGAATCCAATCAGCCTTTTAGACCTCATTTCTTTGCCTGCAACTTAACAATTTAGTGGAAAAACTGAGCAACAATTCTAAGTTTATCAAGAAGAATAGCAAGTGTCGGGGGCAAGAAGCATATAAAGCAAGCCAACAGTTTTCAAGGAAGGTGATTTGGTGTGGATTCAGTTGGATGGGAAAGGTTTCCAAGGAAAAGGTACACCAAAGTCATGCCAAGGGCTAATTCTACATTTAAAGTAGTGAAGCGTGTTGGAGAAAATGCTTACAAACTTGAGCTCCCAGAAGATTATGTTGTTTCTGCAACCTTCAGTGGCTGATACTCCTCCATCTCATAAATATGAAGATGAATGACTCAACGGCGAGTCCTTATCAACCAGGGAGCATGAAGTCAGATCTTTAATGGACATTTCCTAAGATCCAGCCTAAGCTTAGGCCCAAATCCAAGCGTTAGTGGAGAAATGCTTCAACAGAAGTATTCCCACAAATGCTGGAATTAGTAGTAAGTGAGAGAACCAGCAAGTGAGGAACCATTGGAAAACTCACCCAACTCTTTCAACCACATCAAACGATGTGTAATTTAGATCCTTAGACGTTATGGCCCTTTGTCCAAGTTTGTCACAATCAGTGATATAGAATAAACAGTCAAAATGACTTCTTGGAAAATGTGAAGTTAAGGCTTGGTTGTTGTTGCTGTTGTCATTGGTGTTGTGTATTGAATGAATTTGAGCCTTTGGGTTATCCTTCCCATTAAACTCAGTATCTCTTTGTGGATTCCATCAGGTGCTGAATTTTATTCACTCTGTATCCATAAGGAAGTGAGTCATCTATGTATCCTTAAAGTGGTGAGCCAAATCATCCTTGTATGCATGTAGCAAAACCTATCTATTTATGCAGTGCCCAACTCATTCCACTGTCTAGTCAGTCCCATGTCATGCAAGGAGGGCCAGGGACTGAAGAAGGTCTGGTCCTTGGGGTAAAGGAGTCTAACGTCTAAAAAGCATCTCCTTCATGGAAAAGTGGTTATCAGGTTGCTCCGAAAATAATACAAATCACCAAGAGCTTATCAGCAAACCAATTAAGTGGCAACACATTGTATGTCATTCAAAGAATATTTTATTACAGTAGACAATAATTCATATAGCAAAAAATTGTGTAGAAGGAAAGGGTAAACAGTAATATCAAAGACCCAAAATTTAAAGGCTATGAAAACAGTTGTTTGCTATTAATGACAATGAAGCTTAGAATTGGAAATTATGCAATAACAAATTATATTCATGAGAGAGGTCATAAGGCATTTTAAGTAACAAACTTAATTGGTTTCAACTTCAAAAGGGACATCAAAGCTTTCCCATATTACATTAAAGGAATACAATTTTAATGACCACCATATTCATTGGTGTCACAAGGCATATTAAGTAATGGCTAGGGCATGCACATGGTGCAATTTTGATACAGGAGAGTTTAACTAGTTCCAACTTCTCAAAGAAATCAAAAAAATTTTACTTAAGAGTATGCACATGGAGTATTTTAAAGAATATGCACACGGAAAGGAGCAAGGGAGTCTGATTTCTTCCAAGAGAAAAAAAAAAAATCCATATTTATGAGGGAGGATTTTTTATTTCTAAAAAAAAAAAAAAACAGAAAATTAATAATCCAACAATTCCAATAATTAGATTTCCACATCTGTTAGCTATTATAAGTTTAATCATCCACTCCAAAATAAGTCTTACAAACAGTCTAGCATATTAAAGTGGATTACCTAATTGTCCACTTCTTTTATCCCCAAATATTTTTCAAGTTCTCAGACACTTGAATAAATAGGTAGCAAATTTTTTGTTGATGCAAACATATGGAATTATTTAATTGAAATATCACTGAAAAGAAAAGCAATGAAAACAAAGGGCAAGACCATGGTTCTCTATTCTGGAACAATGATCCCCTCCTCCACTGGTGTGTGCAGAGGATGGTCCCTCACTCCCATTAAATAACATGAAACCTCAAGACTGGTGAGTACTTGAACACACCAGATCATACTAAACCCAAAACCCCATTTTAATGCATTGCCATTTGCCGCACTATATTCAAATGAGGTTGATTTAAAGCTGGATGTAATGACCAGATTGATAAAAGATAGTATTATTTTATTTTATTTTAAAAAAAAAAAAAGGATTTCTAAATTCTAATACAAAATACTAAAAGTCAAAACATTGTAGACAGGCTCATTTGAACATAAAACAGCATGAAATAACGACTGGAGAAAAAGAGGAACAGAAAAGACCTTCGCAGAGTCCTGGACAACAGAATGACGACCACTGAACATTGCAGCGAGCATAGAATCGGGCTCGCGCTGAGTCAATGTACCGACTGTGGTACAAAATTTCTTCCCTCCTGTGAATAAACATACAACCCACACATTTTTTTCAGCATTTTCCTGCAATCAATTTTCTCAGCTGAGGGGGAAAGAATGAAGTCGTGGGAGCATGAAAGGCGCAATCATGTCAGTAGTCCTGCAACCCACTATTTGGTTCCCGGGAAATATTTGTGGAAGGAGAGGGAAAGAGAATGTCAAAGCAACAAGTCAAAAACCTTGTCTTGGGACAACACCCCCCCCTCCCCTCTTTCATTAGAACAACTGTATCATTACTTCTTGATTTGATTATTGAGTTTATGATTTGTGAAAATAAAGGGATTTCTCGGGAACCAATTGGTTAGCGAAAGAATCAAAATTAGGGATTTGAAAACAAATCGACGTCATCTACCCCAAAAGAGAAAATGTAATGCATCAGAGCTACTTAACAAGAAATCTAAATACAGAGTGAAGCTCCAAGTGCGGGAGGAAGAGCAAAGAGATGCACCAACCGATGTTGAGAGAAACAAGCTCGGAGCCCTCAGAGTGCAAAGGCATTGTTGTAGCGCGGCTGCCCTGACTGGAACTGACGCAACAGAGAAATAGTGAGAGCAGACTACCAGTAGCAGAGGCGGCTTCCGTTTCCTCTTATACCCATTTTCCGGTCAGCTGGTTTCACCTTCTTCGAGAAAACGAAAATCAAAAATTAAAAATAAAAATTAAAAATTAAAAATCAACGACCATCTTAAAAGATTTCTAAAATCTCAACTCTTTCAAATTCATCCGAATTAACATCAGTAGAGTAAACGTTGAAAGAGATCCAAATATTTTACTTAATTATTCTATTTTTATAATAAAAATTTTGAACGTGATAATTTAAAAATAGTAAAAGTATTTTATAATTTGCTTTATTATTTTTTAAAATTTATGTATATTTTTATTTATTTATATTTAAATTCATATAAATTTAATTTTAATTTTAATTTAAAAGTGTATAAAATAAATAATTTAATTCAAAAAAATTATGTTTAGATATTAAAATTTATGATAACAGGTTATCAAAACAAAAAAATTATCAAATCTGATTTTAAATTTTTTAATAAATAGCTGAAAATCAGCAATGAAAATAAATAAAAAAAACTAGCAATATAAATAAATGCGCTTTTATTCTTTATTATAGAAAAACAATAAAAAACATAAAATAGCAATGATTCCAAGCATGCCATAAATAATTTGTTTCTCTTTTTTTTTTCTTTGTCAAATTTAAATAATTTGCAAAATAATTTTTTATTTATTTTAAGTAAATTATCATTATTTTGGTAAAATTGAGTTTGTGACTTAAATTACTAATAATGTTCAAAATTATTTGAAAAACTCATATTTTGTTTACGATTATAAAATACATTAGAAAAATCAGCCTACATTTTACAACGGGCATGTAACGACCCGAAAAATAATGATATTTAAATATTAAAGGGAGAGAAAAATGGAAACAGAAACGGAAGGAGGCAGCGGGCTTCGTCAACGACATTACATTTTTGATGGAATAATCCAAAAATTTTACACAGGGTCTCGTTGACGAGAAGATGCCGAGAGGGGTTTTTGGACAATCTGAAATTCGTCGACGAGAGTGGAAGTTCGTTGACAAAATTATTGAAGGACTCGTCGACGAGGTGACATGTCTCGTCGACGAATCCGACTCTATAAATAGTGAAAAACTCGGATTTTTATCATATTTCAGTGCAAAATTAACCCTCTCTCTCTCTAAACCGCTCCCCTCTCCTTCTCTCTTCGATTCCAGCTCTGATTCACGCCGGATCGACGATCTAAAGCCACCATGACGCTCTTGGCAAAATTCTCTGCGAGTCTGCTGGAGCTTATCGTTGGTGGAGTTGGCTTGGATTTCGTCCCAATCTCAAGATAAGGCATTTTATTCAGTATTTGTCTTTCCCTCAGTTATAAGAAATACAATACATGAAGAAATATTGATGTTTTGTTCTGGGGGAATTGATTTTAAGGGTGTTGAGTGGAGAACTCTGCGGGTATAGGGCCAGAAATTTAGTAGGAGTTTTTCAGAGTTAAGGTAAGAGAAATATGCTATGTTAGGGTTTTAAGAATATTAACAGAGTTTTCATAGATACATATATACTAGTTATTATGCAGTTTCTACAGAACAAATGTTTTAATGTTGTGTGGCCTGAGTAGATATTTTCCTAATGTAAAATTTATACAGTACTTCACCATATCATGTTATATAGCATGTATATACAGTTATTCATAGATGATTAACAGACAGATTTATATAGATTATATTCAGTTCAGTATATCATAGTTTTTTACAGAATGCTATGTTTTTCTGAATACCATAACACACAGATTATAAAGATAGATTATACAATTATAGCATCGAGATGCTACAGTTACTCAGATTTTACAATACAAAATTATAGCGTTATGGTTATTTTGGAAACATAATGAAAACAGCAAAGGTATATATATAGATGTACTTATATAGTATCAGATCCCTGTGGAGTTATTACAGATAAATACAGTTTACAGAACACGGTACCGTTGCTATATACAGACAGAGTACAACCACATATCTCAAATAGTGTGTTGGTACCGTCTAACTGTGCTCGGAGAGGATGCACCTCCCTAGCACACTGGGTAGAGGGGGTCGGTTAGACGAGGTAGCAGCCAGCCCCGCGCTTAGGAGTGAATGCAGTTTGGTCGAGCTGATGTGTAGAGTATGATGACTTCCCCGGAGGGCCGACCAGGTTAAGTCCCGCCTACGGGCCGCACAACCCTGTCATGAGGGGTCAAATCATGACATACAGAGTCCTAAGGAAAGAACATAGTTATGTATATGTATATAGTTTTATAGTTTTATCGTATGTAGTAGGTTATAGCAGTATGAATAATAGAAAACTCAGATGATACAAATGTTTTAAGCTTTTATACATGTGTTTTATAGATTTGCTAGAACATGCAGTTTTAAATAGTATTATTATAATTATATGGCTCGGTCGCCACACACTAGTAATAGCATATTTCCACTTACTTAGCGTCGACTCACCCCATTACTTTAACATTTTTCAGGTGAGCCAGCTAGGCGAGCAGATCAAGCTCGCAGATAGAGATCACTTGGTCACCCTAGTTATAAGGTAAGTTTTGTGTAGGGTTTTGTATTTTTGGGTAGTTAACACTGGAGAGAGAGATGTATTATGTAACTATGGTTGAAAATACTGAATTATAGTATTGTATATACATGTATATGTGGTTATGTGATTTATGTTTTCCGCTGTATAGGGGTGCCCATTATATTCAAATATTAGAGTAACTTGAAAAAAAAAAAGGAGAAATTTTGAGGATGTTACATTTTGGTATCAGAGCCTAGGTTGCTAAGTTCTATAGACTTTAGAGTGCAGCGGAAAATAATACCAGAATATAGGAAAAAGATTTGAGGTTTTATTCTATGATTTGGATACAGGATTTCGTGGTAGTTTTTGTGTTTTTCCTGGGGTGACGATTTCAGGAAAACCATAGAAAACTGTCGACGAGTCATGTGTTTGGGTTACAAGAGTGGATTTTAGGGTTAGGATCAGGAAGGGGTGGTTAATAGAGAATTTGGAGTTTTAGTTGAATAAGTTGGGTCTATAGGGAAAATTTTGTAACAAGTACTTTAATTTTTATTAAACTCAATTCACTCCCCACTCTTGGGTTAACACTTAGGCCAATTAAATATATATGTAATTAAAGACTATTTGTATTTAGTGGACAATTTATTTTTATTTTTTTTTTGTGATAAAGTAACTTTTCATGTTGAAATCATATTACAATGAGTTAAAACGTTGAATTTTGAAAATTATGTGTAACGCCCCGGCCCTTAATATGGCCCCAGAGTGCTACTATACATACATATCCTGTACAAATCTTGATAACATACAAAACTACCCGCCCTAAATAGGGACATACGAGTATTTCATAATGATCTGTACTCACATATATTGCGAAAAACATAAATATTCATATGAATTCAAATAAACATACCATAGTATCTAAATGTTCCTTACATATATTTAGTCGTACATAAAACATAAACTATATTACATTTCCAAAAAAAAAACCCATTCTGGCTAAACAACTCAGAACTCATACAAAACTTACGTTAGCTAACCAGACCCTACGTTCCACAACCTCTCTAGAAGACTAGGACTGATTTCTTGTTACTTCTGAAACAAGGTAGTAAGATTGGGGTGAGACACTTCTCAGTAAGGAGGAAGATATTACATTAGTGTGTGACTGTACAGTTATATTCTTGTTTAAAAACAGTTACATAGATTGCACATTCTCAATACCGTAATGTATATATAGTACATATATAAATCCCTGATAATATATAACCCAACATCATTACAAGTGAGAGTTCTCGAGGTTAGGGTAGGGTACAGGCCCATACACTGTACAATCCCTCCGCCCGGTACTCAAACCTTTGACTTCGCCCATTAAAGCGTTTAAATCATGTATATGCATATTTAGAGTACCTTCCAGCTCGAAACTATCATAACTATGCCAGTAACTCCCCGTGGCAAGGGTTATGCGATAAGAAAGCACTAATCGAGCCCTGGTCGTGCAGGCATCGTCAGGCATCATAACATACTGCAGTCCAACTTGGCCATCACCACCATGATCCATTTTAACCACTAGCCCTTCTTACCAAGCCTACTACTAGGTAACCACACTGAACAATAACTATGTGTGGTTGCACTGTACCTCTATTTTGGCAGCAGTACCGATCCTACATAATATAAGCTTTTTAAGGTTTCATATACTATTGAGACAAGTTGCAGTCCCAATATCATATATATAATTTACATTAAAACATAATAGCCTGTGCAATTCCAGTATTTTCACAATCTCATTCATGCATACTTTCATTCATACTGTGGTAAAAACCGGCTCGTAACCTCTCGATTTTACCCTTTTTTTTCATACTTGGAATGGTATCTAACGACACCTATTTTTTGCAAATTTTCTGATAATCACTTGGAACCTTAGTCCCCATAGTTCATATACATACACCTCTAATCAGTATAAATTCAATTCATATCATACATCACACTTATTTGGTCAAATATAAATTTCATATAAATTGGTTCGTAAAATATCATTTCTACTGCTATCAAGAGTTTCCAGCAATCTCCTACTTTAGTGTTAGTGCAAATATAGTAGTTTAAGAAATTTGGAGATCATATATCAAAAACCCCATTTTTTCCAAAACCGTAAAATTGTAAAAACCGTAAGAATCGGCATTTATACAAGTAAAACTTTGCAAATAAGCAGTTAATAAGTACATATAAACATAAGCTACATATTTTGTGGTTTCTTTTTTTAAAAATACTGATGTAAACAAATCCCTTTACCTTTTAACGTAAAAATCAAAACACAAACGAATCGATCCAAAACAACGACACGGAAACCTCAAAACCTAAAAATCGAAAAACAATACTTCAATATAATCTTATTTACTATAGATCTAATGAATTGAAAACAAATTCAGATACTTACCTCAATTTTAGGAAAAATCCCGAAAATCCTCAAAACGACGATCTGATCCGCTATAACTGTAGAGTTTCCTCCCCTAATCCACGTAGAAACTTTCGATCGTAGAAATGGACGACAAACAATGAAGAATCATAGAGAGAGAGAACTCGCTGGTTTTAGAGAGAGAGAGAAAGAGAGCTTTTGGGTTTTCTTACCCCTTAAGCAATCAAAAATGATATTTATAGAGCCTTTGACCAAGTCAAATTCATTGACAAAGTGGTGCCTTCGTCAACAAACCAGCAGGTTGTTCGTGGACGAAGCTCTTCCCTCGTTGACGAACCCCATCCGGATATTTTCTTTGGTTCGCTCGGTGTCTTTTCGTCAACGACGCTCTGAATTTTGGCGATGAAGAACTGAAGGGACTTTGTCAACAAATATACTGGCTTCATCGACGAACCCTATGGAAATTCCCTTTTATTGTTTATTTTCCTTATTTACTGGTTGGGGTCTCTACAATCTCCCCTCCTTATAAGAATTTCATCCCCGAAATTCACCAACCGATACCAAACATACTCTACCTTACATCACAGACCTATAGAAAAGTCGGCAACTACCCATAAAATAGCTCAGGCCCGAATTTATTACCTACCCTAACTTATGGCAGAAGAATACCGTGGTTACAACATGATGTTTCAGGAAATTACATACACTCATACAAAACTCTCCCGAAGACTGTACTATTTAATTTAAACCACCTATACTACTATATATACTTACGTACCATAAAATAACTGCGGGTACTTCTGGTGTATCTCTGACTCTAGTTCCCATGAAGCTTCCTCCACTGCATGGTTACGCCATAATAGCTTCACTAGCAGTATTTCCTTAGTCCATAACTGCTAAACTTTCCGAACTAATACCTGTATTGGTACCTCCTCATACGATAAAGGATCAATAATCTCTAGAGGTTCGTAACTCAGCACGTGTGATGAATCTGACACGTACTTCCTCGGCACTGACACATGGAACACATCATGGACTCTGGATAGTGCTAAGGGTAACGCCACTCGATAAGCAACCGAACCTATCCTTTCTAGGATCTCGAAAGGCCTAATATATAGAGGACTTAGCTTCCCCTTCTTCCCGAACCTCATAACCCTTTTCATCAGGGCGATCATTAAAAATACCATACTTCCTACCTCGAACTCCAGCTCTCGTAAGCAAGTATCAGCATAACTCTTTTGCCAACTTTGAGCTGCCTTAATTCTCTCCTTGATCAACTCGACCTTTGTAGAGGCCTGCTGAATCAATTCTGGACCCAGTATTTGCTGCTCTCCTACTTGATCCCAATACAATGGATATTAACATCGATGACCATACAAAGCCTCGTAAGGTGCCATCTCTGTGCTAGTCTGGTTACTGTTATTAAATGCAAACTCAACTAGTGGTAGATATCGTATCCAACTATCACCAAAATCCAGTACACAAGCCCGCAACATATCTTCTAGAGTCTGAATAGTCCTCTCAGACTGGTCATCCATCTACGGGTGAAAAGATGTACTGAACTTCAGTTGTGAACCCGAGGCATCTTGTAGACTCTTCCAAAAATGAGACGTAAAACGTGGATTTTGATCCGAAACAATAGAAATAGGGACACCATGGAGTGGTACGATCTCCTACACATACAACTCAGCTAGCCGATTTAGAGAATAACTTAATCTGATTAGAATTAAATGTGTAGTCTTTGTCAGCCAATCAACTATAACCCATATAGCATTCTGTCCGTGCACCGCTGCAGGTAATCCCGTCACAAAATCTATCAAGATGTGCTCCCACTTCCACTTGGGAATGTCAAGTGGCTGAAGTGATCCTGCTGGCCTCTGGTGCTCTGCCTTAACTTGCTGACATGTTAGGCACTGCTCTTCGAATCGGGTAATCTCTCTTTTCATGTTTGACCACCAGAAAGATTCCCTCAGATTCCGGTACATCTTTATACTACCAAGGTGTACGGTGTAGAGCGAACGGTGTGCCTCCTCTAGAATGACCCGTTTAATTATGACATCATTCGGTACACAAACCCTATTGTGAAACCTCAATATCCCATCACTAGAGATACTGAAATCCAGCTTTAACCTACTCTGGACTCCTTCCATAACCTTAACCAGCTCTGGATCTTCCTTATGAGCTGTTCAGATCCTCTCCTCTAAGGTCGGCTATACCACCAAACTAGCAAGAATAGCCTAATGATTTTCTTCCACTACCTCCAAGCCCAACCTTTCCAAGTCCATACAGATCTGATGCTGAACGCCCACTGCTGAGACTGACGCATCAACTAACTTCCAACTCAAAACATCAACTACCACATTTGCTTTTCTTAGGTAATAGCTAATGGTACAATCATAGTCCTTTATCAACTCAAGCCATCTACGCTGTCTCATTTTCCGTTCTTTCTGGGTGAAAATATACTTAAGATTTTTGTGAATAGTAAAAATCTCGCACCTTTCACCATATAGGTAGTGTCTCCAGATTTTCAATGCAAATACTACAACTTCCAGTTACATATCATGTGTCAGGTAGTTCTTCTCGTACTATTTGAGTTGACGAGAAGCGTAAGCAACCACTGTAATAACCTAAGAAATTTTTCCAGGCCTCATAGACGAACACAAGGGTTTCGTCGACTAGGGTTCTTTAGGATCTCGTCAACGAGAAGATACTGAAAGAAGGTTTTTAGAAGTTTGAAATTTGTCGACGAGGGTACAGGTTCATCAATGAACTTTCTACAGGACTCGTCGATGAGGTGACGTGTCTCGTCGACGAATCCGGCTCTATAAATAGTAAAAACCCAAATTAATTTGTAGAAACTGGTGCAGCAAACACACACTCTCTCTCTAAAACGTCTCCTACTCCTTCTCTCTTCGATTTCGGGTCCTTTTCTCGCCGAATTGAAGATCTGAGGCCACTACAATGTTCTTGACAAAGTTCTCTATAAGTTTGCTAGAGCTGATCATTGGTGAAGTTGGTTTGAAATTCATCCCAAATTCAAGGTAAGGTGTTTTATTCAGAATATACTTTCCCTACAGTTATAGGAAATGTTGTATTCAAGAAAATACTAATGTTTTGTTCTGGGGCATGTCGTTTTCAAGGTGTTAAGTGGAAAACCCTGCGGGTGTAGGGCCAAAGTTCAGTGAGTGCTTTTCAGAAACTAGGTAAGGGAAATATGTTATGCTAGGAAATTTGATTATGTTAACAGAAATTTTACAGTTGCATGTATACCAATTATTATGTAGTTTTTATAGAATATGAGATTATAATGTATGTGTGGCTTAAGTAGATATTATTTAATGTAGAATTTAATACAGTTTTTCCAGTATATGATATTATACAAAACATATAGACATAGCCAGATATTTAAAGATATTATACAGACAGATGCATGTACATATATAGTTTTATTTAGATAGTTTCACAGACGGATATATATATATATATATATATATATACTCATATGTTTATTCAGATCAGTATACATAGAATGTTTGTTTTCCTAAATGCCATAACACTCAGAGTATACAAACAAATTACACATATAGAAAGTACAGACAGATTATACAGTTATAGCATCAAGATGCTACAGATATTACAATATTTACAGTACAGATTAATAGTGTTATAGTTATTTTGGAAACATAATGATAACAGTAAAAGAGTATAGTATATATCTGTATATAGTATCAGATCCCTGTGGAAAGATTACAGACATATACAGTTTATAGAGCACGGTACCGTTGCTATATATAGAATAGAGTGCAACCACATATCTCAGATAGTGTGTGGGTACCATCAAACTGTGCTCGGAGAGGATGCAGCTCCCTAGTTCATTGGGTTGAGGGGGCCAGTTTGACGAGGTAGCAGCCAGTCCCGAGCTTAGGAGTGGATGCAGTTTGGTCGGGCTGAGGTAGTGTAGAGTATAGTGACTTACCTGGAGGGCTGACCAGGTTAAGTTTTGCCTATGGGCCGTACAACCCTGTCATGAGGGGTCAAATTAGGACATACAGAGTCACAGGGAAAGAGCATAGTTATGTATATGTATATAGATTTACAGCTTTTGTTGTATATAGTATGATATTAGCAGTATGAATGATAGAAAGTTTAGATGATACAAATATTTTAAACTACTATACAAGTGATATATGTGTTTTACAGATTTGTCAGATTATGCAATTTTAAATACTATTATTATAGTTATACTACTCGGTTGCCACACACTAGTAATAGCATATTTCCACTTACTGAGCATCGTCTCACCCTATTACTTTACCATTTTTTCAAGTGAGCTAGTTAGGCAAGCTGATCAGGCTCGCATATAGAGAGGTTACTTGGTTACCCTGATTGTAGGGTGAGTTTGTGACAGAGTTTTGTATTTTTGGGGTAGGTGATACTGGAGGGAGTTGTTTAATATGACTATGGTTTGAATATTCTGAGTTCTGGTATTGTACAGTATAAATGGTTGTATGACTTATGTATCTGCTGTGTAAGAATGGTTATATATATGTTAATAAAAAAAAATGGAGAAATTTTGGATCGTTACATTTGTGGATTTGAGCCTAGGTTGCTAGGTTCTGCAGACTCTAGAGTGCAGCGGGAAACAATACCAGAATATAGGAAAAAAGATTTGAGGTTTTGTTTTGTGATCTGTATACAGGATTTAGTGGTGGTTTCTGTGTTTTTCCTGGGGTGACAATTTCAGGAAAGTCATAGTAAACTATCAATGAGTCATGTGTTTGGGTTACAGGATTGAATTTTGGGGTTAGGATCAGGAGGGATTGTTAGTAGAGGATCTGAAGTTTTAGTTAAATGGAATAAGTTAGGTCTATATGGGAAATAGGATTCTGAAACGATGTTCTACATATTTGTAGAATGGACCCAGGAGGCAGTAGCGCTCACGCCAGTGGTGATGATGGAGCAGGTCCTTCTGGCGTAGTGGGTGCAGGAGGTAGAGAAGATATTGACAGTACTTCACTGCACCGATGAGCAGAGAGTCTTATATGCTACATGTAGGCTGGCAGGGGAGGGCGAGAGATGGTTGATAGCTACTAGGCTATTGGAGGAGTAGAGGGCTATACCAGTGTCGATGAGCTGGGCTCGATTCAGGGATGTTTTCTTCGATAGATATTATCCTACCTCAGTCAGAGAGGCTCGAGTACAGGAGTTTCTGAGTCTATCTCAGGGGTCGATGACAGTCTAGCAGTACGCGACGAGATTTATCGAGCTCTCAGATTTATGCCCTTATATTGTCCCCGATGAAGTGAAGAAAGTCAGAATGTTCGAGAGAAACTTGAGGTGAGATATTTATAGGTAGGTGGCGGTACTGACGATCTAGGATTTTGTAGAGTTGGTTGACAGGGCTATTATAGCAGAGGAGAGTCTACCCAAGGGGACTGAGACGCAGAGTTAGAAGAAGAAGACTGCGCCCTCAAGTTTTCAGGCGGGTCCCAGTTGAGGCCCTTGGAGAGGAGGTAGATCTGGTGAAGGCTAGAGATAGATGGTAAAGCACGGTGGATTTCAGGGCGGACAGCTTCCTGCCATCTGTTCTAGATGCAGATGGAGACATCCTCGTGAGTGCCAACTAGGGGAGAATGTTTGTTATCCTGAACATTCTTTGGTCTCGCCTAGTCCACTATTGCCTATATCTTACTCGGATCCACTGATACTCCTTCTTTGGACCCTACATGCCCTAGAAACGAAATCTGTTGTAGCCAGAACTCGCACTTCTTCAGTTTAGCGTATAACCTCTTATCCCTAAGCACTTGTAATACTAGTCCCAAATGAACTTCATGCTCTGCAGCACTCCTAGAATACACTAGAATGTCATAAAATAATACCACAACGAACTGATCTAAGTATTCATGAAAAACCCTGTTCATCAAATCCAAAAATGCTGCAGGTGCTTTAGTCAAGCCGAATGCATAACAATAAATTCATAATGGCCGTACCGAGTTCGGAAAGCAGTTTTCAGAACGTCCTCCGTTTTCACCTTCAACTGGTGATACCCAGATTGTAGATCGATCTTAGAGAAGATCTGGGTGCCCTAAAGCTGGTCAAACAGATCATCGATCCTGGGTAATATGTATTTGTTCTGTATCGTTACCTTGTTAAGTTCTTTGTAGTCGATGCACATCCTCATCGACCCGTCCTTGTTCTTCACAAATAACATAGGTGCTCTTCAAAGAGAAACAATCGGTCAAATGTACCCCTTATCTAGCAGCTCCTGAAGTTGTTCTTTCAACTCTCTCAATTCAATTGGAGTCATACGATACAGAGCTTTCAATATCGGTGTCGTACATAAAGCTAACTTTATACCTAAATCCACCTCACGATCTGAAGGTAATCCCAAAAAATCCTCTAGGAACACATCTGGGAACTTACACACAATAGGTATCTCCTCCAGTTAACGTTCCCTTGTCGGCATGTCTTTCACAAATACTAGATACCCTTGGCATCCCTCCAAAATTAATCTCCTAACTTGCAAAGCTGAGAGGATTCGTGGTGTAGAGCGCACACACGACCCTAAGAATTTGAATTCCTACTTCCCTAGAAGTCTAAACACCACTTGTCTCCTATGGCAATTGATATTGGTATAACTGGCAGACAACTAGTCTATACCTAGAATCATATCGAAGCCATGCATATCAAACACAATAAGACTAACTGGTAGTACTCTCTCCTGAATCTCTACTAGAAAGTCACAGATTATTCTACTACATACGACCACCGACCTTGAAGGCGTTGCCACTACCGGCTCATAATCTAACTATTGAGTCTCAATTCTACACAATTTAACAAATCCTCGGGAGATAAAGGAATGCATTGCCCCCCAGTCGAATAGTATAATAACTCTATTGGAAAGCATGTAAATGGTACCTGTGACAACATCTCCCGCATTCTCTACATCACCAGGAGTCAGGGAGTACACCCTAGCCTGGGCTGAACCCCCCAGTTGACCACCCCACTGTGCCTGAACACCTCCTCTATATGACTTGAAATTGGAATAGATTCCCAAGAGGGGGTGAATTGGGATTTAAAAATTTTATTCCCCTTAGGCTTAGTTCTTTTGAGTTATAACAATAACCAAAACTTAAACACAATCACAAAATTTATCACAATCAAAACAATATAATCAATCACTCAATCCTTGTAACAATAGCCCTGTATCAATATGAAAATTTGCTGAACTTGTTATAAGCCCTGTATCATAATTATTCTTCTTCCTAATGTTTAGCTTTTAAATAAACTTTTAGATTAATAAATCAAGGATGATCAACCAATGTAGTCCCTTTCGGTTTCCACAATTAATGTTGATCAATCCAAAACAAATTACCTTCCGGTCTATTTAACAACCAAACATTCAGAATTGAATTTTAAAGCAACCACACAGATTTAATCTTTTGCTAAAAAATAAAGAGTAGGGAAGAGAAACATAGGGTTTTTACGAGGTTCGACTTCAACACAACCTACGTCCTCGCCCTTGACAAAACCACCAAAGGATTCACTATTACCATTCCTTTACCAAGCAAAACAATACTAGTTACAAACACTCCTTAGGTAAGGCTAAAGCCCACCTTCTCCAAACAATATCTTCTTGTTTGGTCCAACGATTCAGCACTCGAACCGTCAATTAACCTATTACAAAGATATAAAACAAGACATACAAGAACTTGCTCCTCAAAGAGCTGATTAGTACAAATTGAAACACTATGTACTTCAGTAAATTCAAAACATGAATTTCAAAATGAAGATCTTAAAAATTTATAACCGTAGGTATCTTTCAATGAATGAAAGAATCAACAATTGATGCTCAATCACAGTAAGAAACTCAGCAAGACTTTCATAGATTTTCGTGAGTGATGAGAGCAATAGCACACTTTTAGAATTTTAGTAGGCTTTAAGAGAATATGAGAGTTGAATTGATTTCTTGGTGTTTAAAACAATGATCCTTAAGGGTATTTATAGAGGTAGAAAGACTTCTTGCTTGTTCCCCAAGTTTACTTAGAGTAGTTTCCAAGTTTTAAATTTATTTAAGCTTCAAATAATTTAAATTTCAAAAAATATATCTGTTGGAAAATTGAAAACTGCTGCGAGCCAAACAACTGTGAAGTCCTGGCAATCATCTGTCTAGTTTACAGAACCTAACAACCTAGGCTTTGATACCAAACTATGACGCCCCTATTTTTGTACAAACTTTTTTTTAAACAATAATAAATAAATATTCACTCGTCATCCACAACATTCACAAATCGACCACATTAACAACCCTACTACTATTTATACGACCCGACCTGCATTAGGTACAAGGTAAAAAGTCATTTTATTTATACAACCTAACAACGGAAGATAATACATACTTAACCACCAGAATACGATACCCAGAGTATCAGCACATATACGTATACATTACCATGACATACCCAAAAACAGCTCAACGCTAGGGAAATTACACCTCCCTAGTCCAATAACTCACCCTGTGTGTTAGGGTCCCAGCTCCCTATGGTCTCGGAGCTCTATCACCTGGCCTATCCCTGTTCCCTGAAAAATTTAGATAATTTGGGTGAGACACATCTTAGTAAGAAGGAATAAATTATTTACAGTGTGTGGCCATATGAGTTCAATTATAATACACTTTACTTTTTAAATCAACATTTCATCTGAGAAAAATACACTGATAAACATATTCTCATAATCATATAGATATACAACACAAGCTTTTATAAGCTTTAAAATCATTTCTCAAATTCAATTATTTCCAACACATATTTACCCACGAAGTTTCTGAGAATAGGGAATATTACCTCCCCATACAGGTAGCTTCCCTCTGCCCTAATACGTTATGCTGCCAGGAACGGCTACATTTGATACCTATCAAGGCACTCACCTTACTCTGTAAGCCCTCAAGCGGAGAGTTTCACTTTACCTCAATTATTTATGTTATTAACTCACACAAATCCATTTCTTAATTTTATCATTCTCTATTTGTCATTTTCCATTATTTCTTTCATTTCCCATTTTAGCCCATTTTGTCATTCTTTCACTTTCCGTTTCCATTTTACTTTCTGGCTCATGAGTATCCTTGGTATCAAATACCAACATCATGTCTGTAACTCATGGCCACCTTGAGGATCTTTCTTTCCACGCCATGCTTCCCCCCATGGTCAAGGTTGTGTGGCCCGAAGGCCGGATCTAACCGCGGTTAGACGACCTGGTTAGATCAAATATCATATCACATATCGCATCTGTAGTATGACTGGCCGGTTTATAGCCCTGATCTGGACTTAGGGGGCCTAACAATCCTACAAAATGGCACAATCGACTGTCACGCCACACACTCCAAGAGTCCATGTGGTCGCACTACACCATTAGCAACCATACCATGCCCAATATTATAACCATCCATCAGGGTTCACTACCACATACCCGCAATCATTATGCAGTATTGACATTTCATCAATCATATTTCAATATATCTCAATTCAGTTCAATATAAATATTCTTATCATTTTCTGTGCATATTTCATCATCTCATAATAATATATATCGTGTTTCACGTATTTTAACATTTCTCAAAATACTCATATCAATAATTTGTAAAATCTCATTTTTCATGCAAATCATTTTTACTCACATATAAGTACCACATTTCATTATTTTCCACTAATCACATTAATCATTCTCATTTCAATATTTTTTCAGAAAATACCTGTCGTTATATTTCACATTTTTCAACACATGTCATGTGCCACATAGTTTTCATCTAATATTCATAATATATTAATTTCACACTCCAAAACATCACAATTTAATATTACTCAAATGCCACACAATTTATCTAATATTTATATCATAATAACTTTCAGGAAAAATACCATATGCTCATTTTCACATATTAATTTAAACAGTAATTCTAAAAATGCTGTTAAAATTTATTCCCCTTACCTAACTTACTGAGAATCTCGTTAACACCCAGATCCTACGCCCTTGACTCCCGAAACTCAAATCCTGAAATTTGCATTTTTTCCAAATTAATTAACTCATTTTCCCAAAATAATACTCATCTAACCTTCCCTAGGCTCCACACACCCCAAATTAAAATTTAAACTAATATTTAACACCCCCACTTAATTTTCTGAATTATGTTTGCGGGTTCCAAAATTACACCCGTAGCATTCATTCGGGCCCTAAATTTTGAAAATTCTACTTCAACCTCAGATGCTCAATATTCTAACATTTCTAAATCAACCCTAAATAATTAAAAATAAGCCCCTTAATAACCCCCATATCCCAAATTTGGGGTTTTGCCTACGATAACCTCACGAGAAATTTGCTCCGCTAGACTTGTAGAGAATCATCCCTAGATTCTCATGGTGGTGTCTGATCGTCGATTGGACTTATAATTTGCAAGAAATTGAGAAAAAAGAAAAAATTAGCTTACCCCAGGAGATATGCCTACGCTGCTCCTACCACCAATCCACTCCGGTAGAAATGATGGCAGCGGAGAATGGAGTCCAGCGGTATCTTCCGATTTTTGATCGGACGAGAATCCGTCACGGAACTAAGGAGAGAGTGAGAGAGAATGAGGAGAGAGAGAGAGAGAAAAATAAAGAGAGAGAGAGAGAGAGAGAGAGAGAGAGAGAGAGAGAGAGAGAGAGAGAGAGTGACGGAGAGCAGCACGCTTTAGAGGGGCTGTCTGCGCCAGATGCAACTTGAAGCTTCTTTTGAAGCTTCAGGAGTAATTATATATAATAATAATAATAATAATAATATTCAATTCATATTAATAATAATATATTTTATTAATAAAAATAAAAATAAAAATTAATAATTATTATTATTTTTTCTTTTTTAACAAATTTAATAAATTAATTATTATTATTATTATTATTATTATTATTATTATTATTTTGGGAATCACCCCACTAATCTTGTATAGTCATTTTTGGGGTTATTACACACATACTCTCTCTCACACATAGGGTTTTTGGACTCTCTCACTCTCTCATGGCTCTCTTTGTCTCTCTCTCTGTCTATCTCTCTCTCTCTCTCTCTCTCTCTCTCTCTCTCTCTCTCTCCTGTAAGCTCACCCGGAGCCCATGCTCAATCTCCGATCACTCTCCTCCTTTTTCTTAGCTTGCTGGTTCGTTTTTGGCGGCAGATCAAAAAGCTAGGGTTTTCCATTTTTCGAACAAAATCAGTTTCTTTTTCAGGAACAGGTAAGGAGATTAAGTTAAGTCAGGTTTTTAATTAGTTTGAACCGATTGAACTGCTTTCTAAATAAGTATACTATGATTTTAAAGATTGTTTCGAAAACCGACCGTTCAAAATGGATTTTATAAATATAGGATATATAATATGGTGTTTTGGATAAAATGAACGATGGAAAACTGGGTTTTATCTTATGATGGTTATTTAAATGGCTACGTTCAAATACTGAATTTGTGTGGCAGGTGAATGATCGGTATGGGTTATTTTGTAACCAGATTTGGATATGGTTGTGAAAATACTGAACTGTTTGTGAAACATACTGGAATTGTCTCTACAAAATTATGGGATTTGATTTAACGGTCGGGGGCTAGGTTTTATTTAATGGCTAGGGGCCGGGTTTTATTTAACAGCCGTGAGCGGGGTTTTATTTAACGGCTGTGAGCCGGGTTTTATTTAACGGTTGGAGGTCAGGATTTATTAAATGACAGGTTCTATATGAAATGAGATATATATATATATATATATAAACACACACACACACACACTATAGTTTTACTATTTAAATTGCACGATATGGTTTAAGAACCTAGAGGATCAGTTGTATTGTGAGCACGGTATCGTTGCTAGGGAATTATTATTGAGATCGTGTGCACCCACACTGTATCGAGAGGTGTAGGGTGGTTTCCTCCATTTAGCTTGCATAAGGATGAAGTGCCTTTCTTGGGGACTCGGGCCAGGAAGTGGTAAGGCTACCAGACCTACAACTGAATTGTGGATGCCTATAGACGTACTTGTAGATGGTTTCTTTGACTGTGTTTGGGCTAATCCCCCAGGGTATAAGTCCAGCCTTCAGGATGCACAACCCATACCATGGGGGAAGTAAATGGTGTGTTAGTCATAGGGAGTGTCTTCTATGCATATCTATTAATTTATGTAAATGGTGTTATTGTTTATTGAACTCGTTTATACTGAGAAAGCAAATGCATATTTTTCAACTGTAAGAATATTTATGGCAAAGTAAACTCTCCGCCCGAGGGCTTGCTGAGAAAGGTGAGTACCCTGATAAGCATCAGTTGTAGCCATACCAGGTTGCATAACGTGTTAGAGCAGAGGGGAACTACATGTATGGGCATGTAATCTCCCCTATCCTTGGGAACTTTCGCCTATAAATAATTGTGTGTGTGTGTGTGTGTGTGTGTGAGAGAGAGAGAGAGAGAGTATGGTTTGGGGAATGATTTCATAACTGTGGTTAATTAAAAACTGATGATATTTTGTATACACTAAAATTCATGGTGGCCACACACTGATATTAACTTAATCTTCCTTACGGAGAAGTGTCTCACGCCAATATACAAATCATCTTTTCAAGACCATCTCGAGATCGTGCT
The DNA here is from genome assembly GCF_029873635.1 of Malania oleifera. Taxonomy (NCBI): domain Eukaryota; kingdom Viridiplantae; phylum Streptophyta; class Magnoliopsida; order Santalales; family Ximeniaceae; genus Malania; species Malania oleifera. Next base: position 87,274,816 of record NC_080427.1, on the reverse strand, counting down.
TAGTGAACTCTGGGGCGAGGTGATAATCAGTTTAGTTTTTGTGAGTGTTTGTAAGAACTCTAACATATTTAAGTTATATTTGAAGTCCCTGGATATGTAATATAGTCGTATGAACTGAGTTGGGTTTTGTATTGTAATATGGTCTGTTATATGGATATTTGGAGACTTTTGTTTATAAAGGTAGTTTAGAACTCTGGTAATGTTTTAGAGAATGTATCATTTATTTTCGCTGCTTTCATTTGATGAATATGGTATCAGGTACACAAATGTCACAAAAGTAACACCCCGGGTCCCACGTGGCGGGTCGGGGCGTTACACTTCAGGTGACTTGGGAGGTGGTGTGACGCCCCGATTTTTCATACCATTTTTTCCTATATAAATAGCACATATATCACCTATCGGCCATGTCAACACCTCTGATACCACATAAACATAACCAACCCCGAAAGTGGGTACTAGGTATACAATCATACTTATATACACAAACCTAACAGCAGAAGTCATTTCATATATATATATATATATATATACATACCACAGCGAATACACATACCAGAGTACCAACCATCCATAAATACAGGTCCAACACAAAACTTTAGGGGAATCAAACCTCCCTAGCTCAAAACACTCACCATGTCAACTCATGGTATTTGCTCCCCTTTATTTTGGAGCTCTATCACCAGGTCTATCTCGATTTCCTGAAATATTTAAATGATTGGGTGAAACACATCTCAGTAAGACGGAATAAATTATGTACAGTGTGTTGCAGTATGAGATTCATTATATCATAACATATATATATTCATTTTAGTAATAATATCTTCTGAGAAAGTAAACCATTTCTACAATCATAATCATATAGATATACAAAACAAGATTTCATGAGCTTTTACTTTCATTTCCAAAACCATATACACGCAGCCCATAATTACCAGCGTGTTCCCAAGAATAGAGTAGGTTACCCGCCAATACAAGTAGCTTCCCTCTACCCTGATATCGTTAGTATCCTAACCCGATTAATGCAGTTTCAGCTACAATTGATACTTATCAGAGCACTCACCTTACTCAGTAAGCACTCAAGCGGTGTGTTTTACTTTGCTATAATTATTTATATTATTAACTCACAATATTTCATTTCCCATTTTCTTTCTCATTTCCATTCTCATTTCATTTCTATTTCCATTTCACTTCCATTTTCATTTCATTTCCATTTCCATTTCATTTCCATTTTCATTTCATTTCCATTTCCATTTCATTTCCATTTTCATTTCCTTTTCATTTCCATTTCCATATCTAGCTCATGAGTGTCACCGTAACTGATACATCTGTGTCTGTACTTATGGCTATCCTGCGGATATCGCTCCACGTCATGCTTCCCCCCATGAATAGGGTTGGGCAGCCCGAAAGCTGGATCAAACTGTGGTTGGCTGACCCACTTAGATCTAATTATCATACCATATATCCCATATCTGTAGTACGACTGACCGGTCAATTGCCCTAATCCAGACTTAGGGGGCACAACTGTAACAACCCCAACCCACCATGTGAGCCCGGAGTGACTTTAGTGACACCAGTGTACCTGATACCTTATTCATCAAATATAAAACACTCATACATAGCGGAAATAAAATATAAAATTCTCAAATTACATTACCAGAGTTCTAACTATCTTTATACACAGATATACCCCATTTCCACATAATTACATCTTATAAAACTAAACAACAATAAAATCTCTATCCACACACTACCTACATAAATTTACATCACTAGCCCGGCTTCTCTAGCTCGCTAGGCCCAATCTCTAGGATTCCCTGAAAAGATAATTTCTCAAGTAGGGCAGAGGCACAGCTCAATAAGAGAAAGACTAAGTTAATGTCAGTGTGTGGCCAACATGCATTCAGTGTACAGAAAATAACCAGTTCACTAAATAGATAAACACATTTATGAAAACATTCTTAATTTATGCTCACATACATAATTAGCCAAGGATAAGGAAGATTACCCGCCCATACAAGTAGCTTCCCTCTGCTCTAATACCATTATTGCTACTAGGGCACTCGCCTTTCTCAGCAAGCCCTCAAAATTATCTTATTAATTATTCGTATTCACATAAATTAAGAGATATGCATATAAGACACTCCCTGTGATAAACACGCCATTTACTTTCCCCATGACATGGGTTGTGCGGCCCGAAGGCTGGACTAGGCCTGGGTGATCAGACTAAACAAAATCAAAAACAACATCCTTTGCAAACACATCAGCAGGCATCCACAGCAAAGCTGCAGGTCCAACGCCCTTACTTTAACCTCACGCAGGCAGTTAGCTGGACCCCCTAGACTTCTATCCAGACAGTGTGGGTGCACATGGTCTAACTAGCAATGGTACCATGCTCACAATACACTGGTCCCAAGGGTTCCTAAAACATATCATGCAATTTAGATAATAGAAATCACCATTTAAGACGTTAATTCACATATATTTCCTGTTATTCCAAAAACCTGGCCCCCCAGCCACAAAACACAATCCAGCATATAGCTATCAATTAAAACTCGGCCCTCCGCCGTCGAACAATAATCCTGGCCCTTGGCCAATCCAATAACACCCAACCATTGGCCGTTAGTTCAAACTCCCGCATTTCATAAACAGTTCTAGTATTTTCACAAGCATTTCCAGTATTTCTCAAACAATTCAGTATTTCAAAATCCCAAAACTAGATATACAGTAATCCATACAAATTAAATCATCTGCCATACGATTTTTCATATTTAACATATCCATATAAACAAACAAGCTTTCCACCGTTCATTTTATTCAAAAATACCATACCATATATCCTAGGTTTGTAAAATCCATTTCGAACGGTTGGTTTTTAAAATAACCTTTAAATTCCTAAATGAATAAATAAATAAATAAATATATTTATGTAAACATAACAATTAAATTGATTCAAATGTCATAAAATTACTGACTTAACTTAATCCCCTTACCTGATTCCTGAAAAAGCTTGATAACACCCCGACCTACGCCCCAGGTGTTCAAAAATGCCTGAACCCTGAAATTTAAATTTCACCATATTATTCGTCATAATTCCTAGAGTAACTTTCCCTAAAATTTCCCTACGTTTTGAATACCCTAAATAGCCTAATAAAAGCCTAAATTATCAAACTTACCCTTGAATTAGGATTGGTACCACGAAGCTCCAATTCGAAAACCCACTCCGGCTAGATTGTAGAGAATCTCCCCACGAGTCTCCTGGCAATTTTCGTTCTTTAATGGGGCTTATAGTTTAAGAAAAATTGTGGTAAGTTTGAGATTTGACCTTACCCCAGGAGATATACCTATGCCGCTCCTACAACAGATCTGCTTCAATAGAAATGTCGGTGGCGGCGAGCAGAACCCAACAGTATTTTTGGATTTCGATTGGCTGAATAATAGAGATGAGATGGAGGAGAGTGGGAGAGAGGGGGCGGAGGCTGTGCAGCAAACAGGAGGGGGGTGGCAACGGCCTTCTATTTAAGTTGTTCCCGAGATTTCAATCTTAGGAACCTTATCCCATATATACTATATATATTATTATAATATTCTATTATTATTATTATTATTATTATTATTATTATTATTATTATTATTATTATTATTATTATTGTTGTTGTTGTTGTTGTTGTTGTTGTTGTTGTTATTATATTATATTATTTTTTTATTAATTAATTTTAATTTAATTTAATTTAATTATTATTTTTTTAATTTTAATTTTAATTTTTTTAAGGATCACCACATTCTCCCTTCCTCACAAAAATTTTGTCCTCGAAGTTGTTAACTATTACCAATCACATTCTTAACTCACTACCTTTGTCTACAGAAGAGTTGGTAGCCACCCACATAGTGGTCCCGTCCCACGTTTATTAATTACCCTCACTTGTAGCCGAGGAATACCGTGGTTACAATACTGTCTTTTGGAAATTACAATAATCATAACAAAGTTTCCCAAAGTCTATCCATAATTAATACTATACACAACTAACCACACAACCTACTCTAATTCGTCTATATACAACCATACCCTTACTCGTCTGGCACTAACCCTCGCTGAACAGCTGCGGGTACTTTTGGCGTATTTCCGTTTCTAACTCCCAAGAAGCCTCCTTATCTGCATGATTTCACCACAACATCTTCACTAACGGTATATCCTTAGTACGCAGTTCCTGTATTTTCCTTCCGAAATATGAATTGGTACCTCCTCATATGCCAGAGTATCCCCGATCTCCAACAATTCATAACTGATCACAAGCGAGGGGTTTGGAATGAACCTCCTTAACATGGACACGTGAAACACGTCGTGTATCCTGGATAGCACTGGGGGTAGTGCTATCTTGTACGCCGCCGAACCAATTCTCTCTAGAATCTCAAATGACCCAATATATCTAGGGCTCAACTTGCCCTTCTTTCCATACCTCATCACCCCCTTCATAGGAGCAATCCTCAGGAATATCATATCACCTACTTCGAATTCTAGCTCCCATCGGCGAGTATCTGCATAACTCTTCTGCCGACTCTGAGCTGCCTTGATCCTTTCCTTGATATGCTCGACTTTTGTAGAGGCTTGTTGAACAAGTTTTGGTCCCAAAATTTGCCGCTTGCCTACTTTATCCCAGTACAATGGAGATCTGCACCGACGACCATACAAAGCCTCATATGGTGCCATTCTAATGCTGGCCTTATGACTATTATTGTATACAAACTCAACCAACGACAGATATTGGATCCAACTGCCCCCAAAATCTAACGCACATGACCGTAACATATCCTCTAGAATCTGAATGGTCATTCGGACTGTCCATCAGTCTGAGGGTGAAATGTAGTACTAAAAGTGAGTTGAAAACCCAATGCTCCTTACAAACTCTTCCAAAAACGAGAAGTGAACCGTGGATCCTGATATGAAACGATGGACATGGGCACGCCATGTATTCTGACTATCTCCTAGACATAGAGTTCTTCCAGCTTATCCATGGAATAACTGGTTCTAACTAAACTGAAATGGGTAGTCTTTGTCAATCTGTCAACCACTACCCATATGGCATTCTGCCCATGCAACGCTGAAGGCAATCCTGATACAAAGTCCATCGAGATATGCTTCCACTTCCACGTAGGGATGTTTAGTGGTTAAAGTGGTCCCGCTGGCCTCTGGTGTTCTGCCTTCACCTGCTGACATGCCAAGCACTGACCCACAAATTTAGCAATTTCCCTTTTCATGTTACTCCACCAGAACGATTCTTGCATGTCTCTATATATCTTCGTGCTAGAGAGAACGACGAGCTTCCCCTATAGTCGTCCTTTTTATCTCTGCATCATCTGGCACACAAAATCGAGTGTGAAATCTGAGAACTCCATCCTTAGCAACATTAAAGTCTGTGTGCTACTCATCATGTATCTTCTCTACAATCTCCATCAACTCTTCATCTTTCAACTGAGTTGTTCTGATTCTTTGCCGTAAATTCGGTTGAACCACCAGACTAGAAATGAGTGCCTGATGATTCCCTTTTACCGATTCTACACCCAACCTCTCTAGGTCCATGACGATATGATGAGAAGCCATAACTGCTAAGGCTGACGTACCCCTAGATTTCCAGCTCAATGCATCAGCTACCATGTTCGCCTTTCCTGGGTGATAGCTAATGGTGCAGTCGTAATCCTTTATCAACTCGAGCCTTCTGCGCTGCCTTATATTCAACTCCTTCTAGGTGAAGAAGTACTTGAGACTCTTATGGTTAGTAAAGATCTCGCACCTTACACCATAAAGGTAGTGTCGCCAGATCTTCAATGTAAACACAACTGCTGCCAGCTCCAAGTCGTGCGTAGGGTAGTTCTTTTTGTACTCTTTCAACTGATGAGACGCATATGCAATGACTTTTCCCTACTGCATTAGTACACAACCAAGTCCCTTTTGTGATGCATCATTGTATATTACAAATTCACCCTCACCTGATGGAAGGGTCAACATTGGGGCAGTGACTAGACGGTGCTTCAACAATTGGAAGCTCTTCTCGCACTCGTCGATCCATTCAAACTTCACATTCTTCCTTGTGAGTCGTGTTAAAGACCCTGATAATCTAGAGAACCCCTCAACAAATTGACAGTAGTATCCGGCAAGACCTAGAAAACTTCTGACTTCCTGTACGTTCTTCGGCCTTTCCCAATCAACTATAACCTCTACTTTGCTCGGATCCACTGAAATCCCTTCCTTGGATACGACATGACCCAAAAATGCAACCTGCTCTAGCCAGAATTCACATTTCTTAAGTTTAGCAAATAACTTCTTTTCCCTAAGCACCTAAAGTACTAGTCTCAGATGAGCTTCATGCTCCTTTGGGCTCCTCGAATAAACCAAAATATCATCTATGAAAACAATAACAAATTGTTCTAAGTACTCGTGGAATACCCTGTTCATCAGATCCATAAATACCGCTAGAGCATTCGTCAACCCGAACAACATAACCAAGAACTTGTAATGGCTGTACCGAATCCGAAAAGAAGTCTTTGATACATCATCTGATCTAACCTTCACCTGATGATATCCAAATCGCAGATCAATTTTAGAAAAAATCTGCGTACCCTAAAGCTGATCAAACAAGTCGTCAATTCGGGGTAATGGATACTTGTTCTTTACCGTTACCTTATTAATCTCTCGATAGTCGATGCACATCCTCATTGAGCCATCCTTCTTCTTCAAAAACAACACCGGTGCACCCCAGGGCGATACACTCGGTCTGATAAACCTCCTGTCTAAAAGCTCCTATAGTTGCTCCTTTAACTCCTTTAATTCAGCTGGAGCCATTCTGTATGAGGCTTTGGAGATTGGTGCTATCCCTAGGATCAGATCAATTGCAAATTCCACCTATCGAACAAGAGGCAACCCGAGTAAATCCTTTGGAAAAACATCAGAGAACTCCTTTATCACTGGAATATCTTCCAACATGAGTTCCTTTTTTGGCGCTTCATTCACAATTGCTAGGTAACCCTGGCATCCCCCCAAAAGTAACCTCTTCACTTGGATAGCCGAAAGGATCTGTTGTACTGAATGCACACACGACCCGACAAACACAAACTCTTGCTCCCCAGGGGTTCTGAATACCACCTCCTTCCTGTGACAGTCAATGCTCGCGTAGCTAGATGCTAGCCAGTCCATGCCCAGAATAATGTCAAAACCATGCATATCAAGGACTATAAACTAGCAGGCAGCACTCTCCCCTGAATCTCTACTGGATAATTCCTGATCTCCCTCCTACATATTAACACTGACCCATTCGGTGTGCCCACTCCTTACTCAGTCTTTAACAATTGAGCCTCTAACCCACATAGTTTAACAAATCCCCGAGACACAAATGAGTGGGTTGCACCTGAATCAAATAATACAATGGCACTATCTGACAATATGGAAATAGTACCTGTCACCACATCGCCGGCGTTCTCCGCATCACCCGGCGTAAGTGAGTATACTCGTGCCTGAGCCGCACCTTGCCGGTGACCACCTCGAGATGCCTATGGACATTCTCGATACTGCAGCTGTGGCGGCACATAGTTCAACACTACATGACAATCTCGCATCCGATGTCCTGCCTCTCCACATCGGTAGTAGACAACTGGTCCTCCCCTGCACTCGCCCCAATGCCTCTGATGGCATCTAGGACATATAGGTTGCTGGGAACTCCCTTGATGGCCTCGGTACCCCATCTCCTGTGGCTGGCTCGAGAAATTACCAGGCTGTTTGTAAGAGCCCTAGCCAGTGTTGGTCTTAAACTGTTGATTAAGGTGTAATCCCAAGAGGAGGGGGGGTGAATTGGGTATTTAAAAAAAAAATTCTAAGGCACTTAGTTACCTCTTACACCCTTGTTATAAATTTACCAATAAATTCTTATTACTCAATTACTTAAGTGCAAGACTATCCTATCTATGCATGCAATATTTACGAATTAAATGCAATGCTGAAAATAAAGAGTGAAGGGAAGAGAGAAGACAAACACAGTTTTATGAGGTTTAGCCGACTTGTCCTACGTCCTCGCCTTGAGCAACCACTCAATGATTCACTAAAACCCTGCTCCTTAAAGTGGAACGGAACTTCCCGTACAATCCGCTGCTTACAAGAGGCATAGCTTCCTCCTTCTCTGCTGCTTACAAGAGGTACAACTCTCTCCTCACACACCGGTTCACACCCCGAACCATGTATACAATAAAATCTGAAAAATATACTCAAAACAATGCTTCTAACAAAAGTTTGTCAGTACAATTTAAATTCCTAGCACATTAACATATGATATAACTTGAAGCTCATGAATGTATAAAAAAAACAATACAATCGTTTGATGTATGATATGTGTCAACACACAAATTCTTATTTAATCAAAACTCCCAAGTAAACATATATTTGAAATGCCTTGGAGTTAACTAGGGTTCTTGGTTCACTTTGTAAAGATGCAAAAATATGTTTGAAGTGAACTCGTTAACAAAATCTTTGTCTTGAATACAAACTTAAACAAAATCACAAAGCTTTATTTCATGTATTCAATCACAAACTGAGAATATTAATTTTCAAGAAAATATCCCTCAATTAAATGTATAGTTGTAAGTACCAAGGATATTTAATCAAGTAGTAATATAACTAAAATATATATCCTTTAGAAAATACACACTTGAATCAAAAAATCAATCAAGCAAGTTAAGTAAGTTTTCTCAAGTAATGATCTTCTCAAAAATATATTTTATATGAATAGGCACTCTCAAGATCAAAACTTTTCAATACTTAGTCAAGAACAAGCAATGAGATGAGATGAAAAGTCACAACACTAATAACTTGAAAGATCAAATCTCAATACTAGATTGAAGTCTCGTAGAGTGACCGGTGCAAATTGCAAGTGCACAGTATCGTAGTTTTATAATATAATAATGTGTAGAGTATCGTCCTCAGGGATTGATGTCTTAATTTTACCAAGTACCGAAATTTTACTAACCTTGATTTTATTTAGAAAAATTAATAATTTTAGACTGCGAAATTTAAACAAAGCTACTTTAAACAAGCTATTCAGGAGAATTTAAAACTGGATACCGCGTGTCAAATTGATGATGGCGAAAACTTCTAGGAAACCGATTTCACCTAGTTTCTCACTATGCTTTACTCATTTAGCTAATTCAACTTCATTTTCTCTGTTTGTTAGCAAATCACCAATTTTTCCAAAAGCCTCTTTCGATAGTCAATCAGAACCTATTCTTGTTTATTATTTAACATAAGAGTATGCAAATTAATAACGCAAAAACGCAGTAAGACCCTCGATTTTTAATGCTACATAGGTTCATATAAGTCTTTCGATCTCTATATTTACCTGCGCTGAATTATCGAAGATCTATCCTATAATCCTCCCTTTCGGTAGCAAATCACAAGACTAAAATCATTTAATTAATGGCCAGTTAATTAAAAGCATTAGATACAGAATAACTCAAACAAACATTAATGAAAACTACTTCAGATTAGCATCAAAGAGCAAACATAGTTCGAAACTGACTACATCGTTTTCCTAGAATTCAAAAATTTAGTTCATTCCGAAAATTAAATCCAACATAACAGATTTCACCGTATTTTCTTCAATTTGGAGCGTACGGGAAAGATCAACGCTCGCCGCACCACCATCGCCCGTCACGAACACCCCAAACACTACCGTTGTTCGCCGCCTTCCAATTTTGAAAAGATATTATTTTTGCATGCCTCCAACTCTTCTTTGCTGGTTATGTGTATCTTCGTAGCACCCCCAAAAGAAAACCACAAGAAAGCTCCCAAAAACTTGACCAGTGCAAACTGCAAGTGCACAGTATCGTAGTTTTATAATGTAATGATGTGTAGAGTATTGTCCTCAGGGATTGATGTTTTAATTTTACCAAGTACCGAAATTTTACTAACCTTGATTTTATTTAGAAAAATTAATAATTTTAGACTGCGAAATTTAAACAAAGCTACTTTAAACAAGCTATTCAGGAGAATTTAAAATTGGATACCGCGTGTCAAATTGATGATGGTGAAAACTTCTAGAAAATCGATTTCACCTAGTTTCTCACTATGCTTTACTCATTTAGCTAATTCAACTTCGTTTTCTCTGTTTGTTAGCAAATCGCCAATTTTTCCAAAAGTCTCATTCAATAGTCAATCAGAACCTATTATTGTTTATTATTTAACATAAGAGTATGCAAATTAATAACGCAAGAACGCAGTAAGACCCTCGATTTTTAATGCTACGTAGGTTCATACAAGTTTTTCGATCTCTATATTTACCTACGCTGAATTATCCAAGATCTATCCTATAATCCCCCTTTCGGTAGCAAATCACAAGACTAAAATCATTTAATTAATGGCCAGTTAATTAAAAGCATTAGGTATAGAATAACTCAAACAAACATTAATGAAAACTACTTCAGATTAGCATCAAAGAGCAAACATAGTTCAAAACTGGCTACATCGTTTTCCTAGAATTCAAAAATTTAGTTTATTCCGAAAATTAAATCCAACATAACAGATTTCACCATATTTTCTTCAATTTGGAGCGTACGGGAAAGATCAACACTCGCCGCACTGCCGTCGCACGTCACGAACACCCCGAACACCGCCGTTGTTCGCCGCCTTCCGATTCTAAAAAGATATTATTTTTGCATGCCTCCAACTCTTCTTTGCTGGTTGTGTGTATCTTCGTAGCACCCCCAAAAGAAAACCACAAGAAAGCTCCCAAAAAATAATTTTTCCAAGAAACTTTATGTCGTTTTTTTCCTCCCTTCTGTCTCTCACAAAAAAAATAAATTCTTTTTTTTTCCTATGGTCCGGCCTTCCTCTCCAGCCCAGCGCACGCTGCGCCCCCCCTTTCTCTTCTTGCGCACTGCTCTCCCCCAAGGAAACCCCCTTCTTTTACTTTTTCATTCCTTCCTTTCCTTTTGACTTTTCTTTCTTTGCTTTTCTTTCCTTTCTTTTGTCTTTCCTTTATTTGTACCTAGAGCCTCACCCATATGAGATGACCGGGTCATCTCATTTTTTTATTTTTTTATTTTCTTTTTCTCTTTTTTTTCAAAGGTACACGAACTGCCCTCCTCTTTCAAGCCCACTTTCGACCCTCTTACAGCTCGTAACTCACAAAACTTAAAACACAAAAGATGTAAAAATCTTTTTCATCTTTTCCCAGAATTTTGAATTAGTTCGATCGGAGCTCAGATGAGAAAGTTACGCCAAGATTATGAAGAATTGTCGAAATAATCCCTAAAACGGCGTATGCTAACTTCACGTCTGATTTTGATCTTGATGCATCCATTATTTCGCAAAATGCAAAACGTAAAAATTGTAGAACATTTTCTTATCTTTCTATGGCATCCTGAATAATCTGAATCGGAGGTTGGATGAGAGAGTTACACACAGATTAAAAAGTGTCGTCGATTTTTGTCTTCCGGTAGTTGCGCTACAAGAAAAAATACCAAAATTTCATAAATTACTTAATAAAACTCAAATATTATAAATAGAACATAATGTTAAAATATTGAGAGTAATTAGACATTTAAATACAAAATAGGATTCCCAATGCATGATTTAAAGCACCTAATTACGCAATTTAAGCGGGTAATCATAGAGTTAACAAGTTTCCTTTGAAAATCTGATTTGATTTGCCCAAGCTTGAAGATTTTAGATTGATGTATAGGCAATCGTATAACACTTTTCAATGATCTTGCAACAAGGTGTGTTCTTCTCTTTCTTGTGTGTCTAACTTGTGTTCTAGGGTTTAGATATTCATAATATATGGTATATTACCTTTAGGATTGATCTCAGCCGTTGGATCAATAAGATAGCTCACGAGTCTTTTTAATTAAAAACTGATTTTTAGGTTTTCCAGCGAGTTCAGGCAACCGAACTCGACTTCAGGCTCCTGAAGTGGCAACTTTAGGTGCCTGAGGTTCCAGGGTCAGGCGACTGAGGTACCTCTGCCAGGTTCTGTCTTTCCCATTTAATTCTTCAAGCTACTGAACTTAATCTTCAGGCTACCGATTCTTCAGGCGCCCGAGATTAACTTCAGGCTACTGAAGTCCCCTCCTTTTTTTTTATTTCCTTTTTCTAATTAAAAAAAATGCTTTGCTTTTTTTCTTGGGCCTTTTATAAAACATATATTTCATGATTTTCCAAACATTTCTAGGTCCATGAAGATTCCCTAATGATGTACATGAAATGCATGAATCCTAACAATCATTCTAAGTTATGAGCCTCAAATTAAATCATACGAAAATGTAAGTACATGAGATCTAAATACCCATTCTCAAAATATTCTTGAACTTTGCTGCTCGCGTCTTGATTCTTATACTCTTTGAGTTCCATGGTGCTTTCTAAAATGTATAAGCTTTACTTTATGGCGTCCATGACTCGTTATCTTTCCGTGCATGCTCAGTGTAAGACCCCCAGCAGCTCCTCTATTTCCTGAATCCAATCTTCAGTTCCGATCGGGTTCAGTCCACCTGCAAATGCCGGTGGGTTAGCCTGGGTGAACTGCTAAAATATGCAACCCCTATCAGCCACTGGCTGAGCCTGCTCTCTAGAGTCCCTCCTGTTTTCCTTTCTAGCCTGCCGCGCTATATTTCACAGCACTGCTGAAGCATCAGCATCATCGTCGCTAGAGGTATCTCCTCCAATCATAACATCTTTTCCCCTGAAATCCATCCTCTAAGGATATAACCTGATTTAGTAATTTCACATTTAACACAATTAATGCAAATATGGAATAATGGAATTGATATAATGTACGAGTTCTAATTTAATAATTCATATTCCAATTCTATCACTAAACCATTAAGGTAAAATCCCTATCCCAACATTAACTTCACACACATACCCACTCATCCTAGCATTCCAACCTAAATTTTCCGAGTTCAAGTTCCTCAACCTAGAAACGAAACCATCGATGGATTTATTATGGTTTTCTGAAACTCGCGACTGATTTAGAAAATCACAGAAGTTCGTTAATAGATTTCTGCCTGCAAGCTTACAGACTAAAACCCATCTTAACCTACCCACTCCTATCCCTATCTTATCTCAACCTATACTCTGGTAAATATCAATCCTCGAAGTCTGCAGAACCTAACAAACCTAGGCTCTGATACCACCTGTAACAACCCCAACCTACCATGTGGGCCCGGAGTGCTACTTTAGTGACGTTAGTGTACTTGATACCTTATTCATCAAATATAAAACACTAAAATGCAGCGGAAATAAAATATAAAATCCTCAAATTACATTACCAGAGTTCTAACTATCTTTACACACAAATATATCCATTTCCACATAATTACATCTCATAAAACTAAACAAAAATAAAATCTTTATCTACACACTACCCACATAAAATTTACACCACTAGCTTGGCTTCTCTAGCCGGCTAGGCCCGATCTCTAGGATTCCCTGAAAAGATAATTTGTCAAGTAGGGCTGAGGCACAGCTCAGTAAGGTAAAGACTAAGTTAATGTCAGTGTGTGGCCAGCATGCATTCAGTGTACAGAAAATAACCAGTTCACTAAATAGATAAACACATTTATGAAAACATTCTTAATTTACGCTCATATACACAATTAGCTGAGGATAGGGAAGATTACCGGCCCATACAAGTAGTTTCCCTCTGCTCTAATACCATTACTGCTACTAGGGCACTCGCCTTTCTTAGCAAGCCCTCGAAATTATCTTATTAATTATTCATATTCACATAAATTAAAAGATATGCATATAAGACACTCCCTGTGACAAACATGCCATTTACTTTCCCCATGGCATGGGTTGTGCGGCCTGAAGGCTGGACTAGGCCTGGGTGATCAGCCCAAACAAACTCAAAAACAACATCCTCTGCAAACACATCTGCAGGCATCCACAACAAAGCTGCAGGTCCGACGCCCATACTTCAACCTCAGGCAGGTAGTCGGCTGGACCCCCTAGACTTCTATCTAGACAGTGTGGGTGCACATGGTCTAACTAGCAATGGTACCGTGCTCACAATACACTGGTCCTTAGGGTTCCTAAAACATATCATGCAATTTGGATAATAGAAATCACCTTTTAAAACATTAATTCACATATATTTCCAATTATTCCAAAAACCTAGCCCCCGGCCACAATACACAATCCGGTATATAGCTATCAATTAAAACTCAACCCTCTGCCGTCAAACAATAATCCTGGCCCTCGGCCAATCCAATAACACCCGGCCATTGGTCGTTAGTTCAAACTCCCGCATTTCATAAACAGTTCCAGTATTTTCATAAGCATTTCCTGTATTTCTTAAACAATTCAGTATTTCAAAATCCCAAATCCAGATTTACAATAATCCATACAAATTAAATCATCTGCCACACGATTTTCCATATTTAACATATCCATACAAACAAACAAGCTTTCCACCGTTCATTTTATTCAAAAATACCATACCATATATCCTAGGTTTGTAAAATCCATTTTGAACGGTTGGTTTTTTAAATAACCTTTAAATTCCCAAATGAATAAATATATATATATATATATATTTATATAAACATAACAATTAAATTGATTCAAATTTCATAAAATTACTGACTTAACTTAATCCCCTTACCTGATTCCTGAAAAGGCCCGATAACACCTTGACCTACGCCTAGGCCTGGCAAAATGGGTCATAACCCGTTGGGTCACCCGGACCCGTCCGTTTAAAACGGGTCCAGGTTTAAGAAAGTTAGCCCATTTAATAATTGGGCGGGTCACGGGTTAACCCGTTTATAAACGGGTTAAGTGGGTTTGGGTGGGTCACCCGGCGGGTGACCCGTTAATTTCAGTTCAGTGCTTCTTCTTCTCACACGCGCACGCCTCACCCTCACCACCTCACGGTTCACACTTCACAATCACACACACTTAAAAAAAAAAAACCCTAAGGTAAAGTTCCCCACTTCCCCTTCCCAACTCCTTAACCCACGCCGCGCCTCTCCAGTCTCCACTCTAGTCTCCACTCTCCAGTCTCCTCTTCTGGCCAGTCTCCTCTTCTCCGTCCCCAGCGACTTCAACCCCACTCACAGCCACCCCAGCAACATAGCCGAACCTCCCATACCATAATGCCCAGAGCAGCAATTGTGAACCGGCACACCTCCATGATCTCAACACCGGAGCACAGTTGCCGTCGTCACCCTTCGTCTCCGACAAGGTGCTGGACGAAAATGTCGTCGCCAGCCTCCAATCTCCAGTCTCCTCGTCTGGCCAGCTCCACCTCCACAGACAATTTCTCCACACGCGTCAATCCCCCCCAGCTCCACAGACCATTTCTTTTTATTTAGAAATTAATAAATAAATTACAATTTTTTTTTTCTTAAATGTCATTTTATATGAAATTTTAAAAATTTTAAATAAAAAATTATATATTTTTAAACGGGTGACCCGTTACCCGCCCATTTATTAAACGGGCGAATTAGGGTTGGCATGTGTGTGATCCGTTTAACATCGACCCATTTATAACTCGGCCTGTTTATGACCCGGCCCATTAGTGACCCGCCCAAACCCGGCCCGCCCGCCCGTTTTGCCAGGCCTACCTACGCCCCAGGTGTTCAAAAACCCATGAACCCTAAAATTTAAATTTCACCATATTATTCGTTATAATTCCTAGAGTAACTTTCCCTAAAATTTTCCTAAGTTTTGAATACCCTAAATAGCCTAATAAAAGCCTAAATTATCAAACTTACCCCTGATTTAGGATTGGTACCCCGAAGCTCCAATTCGAAAACCCACTCCGACTAGATTATAGAGAATCTCCCGACGAGTCTCCTGACAATTTTCGTTCGTTAATGGGGCTTATAGTTTAAGAGAAGTTGAGGTAAGTTTGAGATTTGGTTTTACCCTAGGAGATATGCCTACACCACTCCCACAATAGATCCGCTCCAGTAGAAATGTCGGTGGCAAAACCCAACGGTATTTTCAGATTTTTGATTGGCTAAATAATGGAGACGAGATGGAGGAGAGTGGAAGAGAGGGGACGGAGGCTGCGTAGCAAACAGAAGGGGGGTGGCGGCGGCTCTCTGTTTGAGTTGTTCCTGAGATTTCAATCTTAGGAACCTTATCCCATATATACTATTTATATTATTATAATATTCTATTATTATTATTATTATTATTATTATTATTATATTATTTTTTTATTAATTAATTTTTTAATTTTATTTTTAATTTTAATTTATTTATTAATTTTAATTTAATTTTTTTTTTTTAGGATCACTACAACAACAACTCTACTATATAGCTCAGTCGACTGTCACGTCACACGCTCCACGAGTCCGTGTGGTTGCACTAACACCATTCGCAATGGTACCGTGCTCAATATCACAACCCATCATAGGGTTTCCATATCCATCCATCAGGGTTATCATACCACATATCCGCAATCATTATGTGGTATTGGCATTTCATCTATCACATTTTTGTATTCTTATTTGAGAATTTCATATATCAATTCTCACAATTCAATATTCATATTGCAAAATTAATGTTGCAATATTCACATTTCTCATAATCATATTTCTCATATTCACATTTCTTATATTCATATTTCTCATATTCACATTTCAATATCTGTATAGTAGTATTCACATTACAATACTCACATTTTCATATTCTCAATTTCATATTCTCACACCAGTATTCACATATCATTATTATCATTGCAGCATTATCATTGCAATGTTCACATTTTCAGTATTCACAACTCATTTCGTCATTTCAATGGCATTTCATCAATTCAATACTCATTTCATCTCATAAATGCATATACATTTTTAATTTCACGTAATTCACATTTCTCAATAAAACATTTCAAACCCCGTATTTCAATACGCATTTCATAATCTCATATTTCATGGGGTAAATCATTCAACCCAGTTTTAAACATATCTCAATATAAATCATATGCCACACAAATTGCATATGATATTTATATCATAATAAATTTCAGGTAAAATATCATAATATCATTTTCACATAATAACTCAATTAGTATTTCTCAAATCGACTGTAATAATTCATTCTCCTTACCTGGTTTACTGAGATTTTGCTAAAACTCCTAATTCCTACGCCTTTCGGCGTTCACAGCCCAAAAACTTGAAATTTACATTGACCTCAAATTATTCAACTCAACTCCTTGAAAAATTTCCATATAACATTTCCTAGGTTTCGTATACTCCAAATTAACTTAACAAACCCTAAAATACACCACTTGCCCTAGTTTTGGGTTGGTACCCCAAAACCACATACTGAAAATCTGCTCCACGTAGGTTGCAGAGAATCTTCCCAGAAACCCCATGGAGGTTCCTGATCATCAATTCGGGCTTAAATGAGGCCAAAATTGAAGAAAGAAGGAGATCAGTTCGTGGGTTTGCATGAGAGAGAGAGAGAGAGAGAGAGAGAGAGAGAGAATATTTCTTTTGATAATTAAATTGATGCTCTTGGTTTCCCTTATAGTGCTCACTGCAGAGAAAACTATCGCCGGTTTTCTCTGACCCTCAGAAAACCGTCGCCAATTTTCTATTTAATCGGCATGATTTTACCGTTTAGCCATTACCGTTTCGCGATAACTTTCCAAAAATGTTGTCAGTTTTCTGTTCCCTCTAGAAAACCGTCACCAGTTTTCTCCCCTTTCAGCAAAAAATCACTTTTTCCCTTTTTTTTTTTATTATTTTATTTTTCCAGGTCTCTACATTCTCCCCCTCATAAAATTTCGTCCTTGAAATTTGCCATTTATCACATTTCCATTCTTAAAGAACAACACGACCATTTTATTTACCACCCTTACTTATGGCGGAGGAATACCGTGGTTACACAGGGTTCTGGGAGATTATAACCATTGAAAGAAAATTCTTCCCAAAACCATTTTTATCAAAACCAAAACCTTAATTATCCTACTCTATACAAGTCAAAATACATACCTTAACCCTGGTTCCCACCGAATAGGTGCGAGTATCTCTGGCGCATCTACTCCTCCTATTCCTAAGAAGCTTCCTCTATTGCATGGTTACGCCACAGAACTTTTACCAATGGTATGATTTTCGTATGCACCTCCTATTCTTTCTAATCCAAAATATGTACTGGTGCTTCTTCATAAGACAATACATCACTGAGTGCCTCATATCTGATCACATGGGAGGGATCTGGGACGTATTTCCTCAACATAGAAACGTGAAATACGTCATGAATTCTTGATAAAGCTGGTGGTAAAGCTAACATGTAGACAATTGAACCCACTTTTTCAAGAATCTCGAATGATCCAATATACCTAAGGTTCAGTTTACCTTTCTTCCCAAATCTCATAACTCCTTTTAACTGTGCCACCCTTAGAAACACATGATTACCTACATCAAACTCTAACTCTCATCGGCAAGTATCTGCATAACTCTTTTACCGACTTTGTGCTGCTCTGATCCTGTCCCTAATAAGTCCGACTTTTTCCTAAGTCTACTGTATCAGCTTTGGCCCTAATATCTGTCTCTCCCCAATCTCATCCCATTACAATGGGGATCGACATCTCCTGCCATACAATGCCTCAAATGGTACCATCCCAATGCTAGCTTGATAGCTGTTATTATACACAAACTCGACTAGTGGTATAAACTGTAACCAACTGCCTCCAAAGTCCAACATGCATGCACGTAGTATATCCTCCAATATCTATATCATCCTCTCCCTCTATCCATTAGTCTGAGGATGAAACGTTGTACTGAACGATAACTGAGAACCCATGGCTTTTTGCAAACTTCTCTAAAACCGGGATGTGAACTGCGGGTCTTGGTCTTAAACTATGGACACTGGCATGCCATGCATTCTCCATATCTCCTGAATGTACAACTCTACCAATCTATTTAAAAAGTAATTAACTCTAATAGGCAAAAAATGGGCAGTCTTCATAATTCAATCAACTACTACCCAAATGGCGTCCTGTCCATGTAGTGTCGGCGGTAACCTAGTGACAAAATCCATTGCTATATGCTCCCACTTCCACTCAGGAATATACAACGGCTGCAATGACCATGCCGATCTCTGATGCTTAACTTTCACCTGCTGGCATGTCAAACACTATGCTACAAACTCAACAATCTCTCTTTTCATTCCACTCCACCAAAAGGACTCCCGAAGATCCCTATACATTTTAGTGCTACCAGGATGTACCGCATACAAGGATCGGTGCGCTTCCTCAAGAATCACTTTCTTAATTTTAGTATTGGCAGGTACACATAACCTAGTATGGAACCTCAAGGCTCCATCATCTAAGATACTAAAATCCTTCTCCAGACCATCCTGTACTTTCTCTATAAGTTCTACCTGTTGACTTTGGTGTGATCCCAATAGGGGGGTGAATTGGGGTTTAAAATATTTTTTTGCTAATTTAAACAATTACGCCGATTCACCACAATTCATATCCCATTCAATATTGAAAACGTGTACGTACAACAATTAAATTATCAATGTGTGCATACATTCACGTATGCTGCATCTCTCATTTAAATTAGTTCTGTGTGCAGGAAAAATGGTTATAACAAAACATGAACAAGTATACACATACTGAAATTAAAGTGCAAAAAGTAAATAAGATAGGGAGAGAGTGATACACGATATTTGTTATCGAGGTTCGTCCAAGCCAGCCTACATCCCCACCTTGGGCATACCCCCAAGGATTACACTAAACCTGCTCACTTAAACGGGCGGAGCAGAAGCCGTTTACATCCTCTCCTTATGGGGCGAGGAAAAACCCAGTTCGATTTTCAGGCTGAATCGAACCGGTCTCACTTACGAGCTGAGACTCCCCAGTTCAATTTTTGAGCTGAACCAAATCGGTCTCATTTACGGGGCTGAGACTCCCCAGTTCAATTTCAGGATGAACTCAACCGATGCACTAAAATCATTTTTGTACATATTAGTGCTTCTGATGAAAAAACAAGCATGGATGTACACACTCCAATGATATGGAATAATGCTCTGGGAGTAAGGGTGTTTTCAAAATATTTTTGTAATCTTTGAATATAATATGTATGATGAGCACCTCAAAGTTTTAAACCCTAAACCAAATATTTCGGTGAAAAATATTTTCAGTAAGACATAGGAGAACCTAGGGTTATAGTTTTAAAAATTTTGCATAAAACAAAATATATGCATTTGAAGATCTATGTGCAAATCAAAGCAAGTAAAAGCCTAAATAAAATACTCTCTGGTAAAAAAAATGATTTACAATAATAAATGAAAGGGAGTTTTGGAGAGTTAAAAGATGTACCCCAAGAAATAGTTTTTGCAATAAAAATTAGTTGGGGGAACTTTGATTAAGAAAATGATTTGAGAGAATTTGGGAGTTAAACAAAGTTGCTAATTTTGACAAATGAAGGGGTATTTAAAGTTTTTTTTAAAAAATTAGGACTGTTGGGTACATATTGGGAATTTTGGAAAAGTTTAATTAAATTTTAACCCCAATTACCGCAGTTAATTTTTGGGAACTTGAGAGTTTTTGTTGCCCGAACAGACATAGATGGAAAAAGGTGTTTTTCAAGTTCGGGTGCCCGAGGACAGGTTCAAGTGGTTGAACCAAGGTGATTTTCGAAGTGTTCGAGATTCGGTTGCCCGGACTTAAGTTTGGTCTGCCAAACTTGCATGTTCGGTCGGCTGAGGGTATTTTGAACGTAAACGTTCAGGCGCCTGAGTTGGTGGAAAATGATAGGGTACAAGTTTGGTAGACCGAAGACGCTACGGTCATTTGAGTTCTCGAAATTAGGTCAACTATTTGACCATTCAACAGTTTGGTTGACTGAGGCAATTTGACTTGCCTGGTTTGATCACCCAAATCCTTTCCAATTTTCAACTTAGGTTATATTTTACCCCTGTTATTTTCCTTAAGTCAAGTGTAGGGTCCTAGGGTCTCTCTAAGGCCTAGGAATTTTAATTTACCCAAAAAAAAACCTTTGGTAAACCGAAGTCAGTCCTAAGGTCTGTTTACGGTTCTGTCTGAGCATTAAGATATATCATGCAGGATGTATGCAGTTATTACAAACCAACATATAACAATAAATGCAATACAAATAAAACACAAATGTCTTCTTCTTTCTTCTTCTTCTTTTGCTCTTCCATCTTCATGGAATATGCCAAATAATGTGTTCTTTGAGCTCCATTTGGCTTCCATCTCAAACCTCTTATGTGTGTGTTAAATTATAACCTGTTCAACCACTAGAAACACACATAAGTAACTTGCGGTTTGTCATTATCAAAACGAGGGATTGGACTAAAAAATCCAATACTACCAACTCTGCATCACTCCTCTGTGCTACTTTAATTCTTTCTTGTAGAGTCGGTTGCATTACTCTATGAGTTCTATCCCAAGTCTCTCCAGATCCATCTGAACTAGATGTTGAATCGCTACTGCAGACAGTGATGCACCCATCTATTTCTAACTCAAAGCATCAACCACCACATTAGCCTTTCCTAGGTGGTAACTGATGGTGCATTCGTAATCTTTTATCAATTTCAACCATCTCCTCTGCCTCATGTTCAATTTTTTCTGGGTAAAAAAGTATTTCAAACTCTTGTGGTCAGTAAAAATCTCACACCTACCCCCATAAAAATAATGTCTCCAAATCTTTAGTGCATATACTATTGCAACCAACTCCAGATCATGGGTAAGGTAATTTTTTTCATATTCTTTCAACTGTAAGGAGGCATAAGCTATCACTCTTCCCTGCTGCATCAGAACACAACCAAGCCCTTTATGCGATGCGTCACTGTAAATCACAAAACCCTATTCACCTGAAGGAATCGTCAACACTGATGCAGTGATGGGCCATTGCTTCAACTCGTGGAAGCTCTGCTCACATTCATTAGACCACTCAAATTTCACCCTTTTCCTAGTCAATCTAGTCAATGGACCCGACAATTTGGAAAAACCATTAACAAACCTATGGTAGTACCCAACTAATCCTAGGAAATTTCTAATTTCCTGCACATTCTTTGGTTGTACCCAATCTACTACCACCTCAATCTTACTTGGGTCTACTGAGATACCACCCCTGAAGATCACATGTCCAAGGAAAGTAACCTGCTCTAGCCAGAACTTGCACTTCTTGAATTTCGAAAATAGTTTCCTTTCCCTCAGTACCTAAAGTACTATCCTCAAATGTTTCTCATGCTCCTTTGGACTTTTTGAATACATTAGTATGTCATCAATGAACACTTCCAAAAACTGATCTAAATACTGGCGGAACACCCGATTCATCAAATCCATAAACACTGCAAGAGCATTTGTCAGTCCAAACGACATAACCAAGAATTCATAGTGGCCATACCGAGTTCTGAATGCCATCTTTGAAACATCCTCTACTCTAACATTTACCTGATGATACCCAGACCATAAATCTATCTTCAATAAAATCTGTATCCCTTGTAGCTAATCAAACAAATCATTGATGTGGGGAAGAAGTATTTATTCTTAATAGTCACTTTATTAATTTCTCGGTAGTTGATGCACATTCTCATCAAATGATACTTCTTTTTCATAAATAATACCAGCACTCCCTAAGGTGACATGCTAGGTCGAATAAATCCCTTATCTAATAGTTCCTGCAACTGTTCCTTCAATTCTTTCAACTCTGTTGGTGCCATTTTGTACGGTGCTTTCAAAATCGGTGTTGCCCCCAGTACTAGATCAATAGAAAACTATACCTCACAATCAGGAGGTAGTCCTAGTAAATTCTCAAGAAAAACATCAGGAAAATCTTTCATTATCGGGATATCCTCTAATCTCAACCCCGTTTCTGATGTCTCCTTTACATTGGTCACATAACCCTAGCAACCCTCTAGCAACAATCATCTCGCCTGAATAGCAGATAATAACTGTGGTAGGGTATGCACACAAGACCCCACAAACCTGTACTCCTATTCCGCTAGAGGTATGAACACTACTTCTCTCTGATGACAATCTATACTGGCATAGTGAGCAGCTAGCCAATCCATACCCAGTATCACCTCAAACCTATGCATATCCAAAACCACTAGATCAGCTAATAAAATCCTCCTCTTGAATGCATACCGGACAGTTATGAAATATTTTATCACATATCCCCACAGCCCTTGTAAGAACCCAACCCGAGGTATGTAGATTAAATAAATGAAAATGGGTAAAAAGGTAAATTTTGCAGGCTTCGTTGACGAAGCCATTATTCTCATCGACAAAGGCCCTTATACTTTTCGTCACCAAAATTCAGAGTTAGGGGCGGCTAATTACCGTACGCTGATGAGTATAGTGACATAAGTTCCAAAATTGTTCCAAGTTTTGTAAATCAGCTAGGGGCAGCTAATTACCGTACTCTGAATCCTCTAGGGGCGGCTAATTACCATACACTGATGCCATATCTCGACTAATTACCATGGATGAGATTGTCCGACTCTATATCCAAGGGTGTGAAATATCGCCTGTTCTTTTCGGCTAGTCACCGATGGGTGTGAGCTACACCGTAATGGGAATGATATCACTATGAGGCTTCGGTTATCATAGGTTATCGGGTGCTTGTATTGGCAATGTTATCGCTGTGAGGCATCGATTATCACAGGGTAATTCGGTGCTTAGCATGATGACACTGACCGTATGTTTGGGTATCGTATGTACTGGAACTAGATTGTGAAAAATATTGGAACTGTATTAAACTGTATTGTACTATATCGTTTTGTGTTATTTTTTACGCCAAAATAAGACTCGTATGACACATGCTGATATTACCTACTTTCTTCCTTACTGAGAGGTGTCTCACCTTTAATATACAAATGTTTTTTAGGTCCTTTAGGTAGCCGAAACTAGCATCGTAGCGTCCGAAAATGAGGGTGTCGGTTAGCTGCATTTAGTACTTGTGCAAGTACGAGTTTTGTAACCAGGTTGTCATTGTTGGGTTTTGTAGACACCCGAAGTATATACTATAATTCTGGGAATGTATATTCTAGTTTTGTATACACTTTGGTATGGTATGATGTATGTATAGAAAGAACATTTTTTGTTGCGTATTTGATGAGTAGGGATATGTATGTGAATGTGTATAGGGTTTACGTGTACCCCACGGGGTCGAACCCTCATTCGGTATTGTATTATGTATGTTTAATTGAATAGAGATAGGTTAGGTCACTATATTCACACCTGGGACCCATCTGTGGGTTCGGGACATGACAGCTCGGTATCAGAGCTAAACTAGGTTGTTAGGTCTTGTAGAATTGCTTAGGCGTAGCTATGTGTACATACTAGAGTATAGGATGTAGGAAATGGGTAGAGTAGGTCGAGGGTTGTTTTGCTGCTACATGGGGACTCATTGGTGGTGTTTTTTGTTTTTCCTGGAATGATGATTTCAGTAAAATCACGGCAAACCATTGATGGTTTTGTGTCGGTGTGGTAGGACAGAACAGGACCCGTGAGAGTAGTAGTTGACATGATTAGTTTTGATGATTATGTTAATAACGTATGATATAGGAATTCTAACTTATTCCTATTCTGTTTTCATAATGGAGCCCAAGGATAACAACTTGGATAGTGGCTCTGAGGGGACTGCGAGTGATGAGTCTCCTTATGTGCCTTTAGGTTTGACGAGACAGGTTTTGTAAGAGATCAGGAAAAGCGTTAGGAGACTTGAGCATTCTCCTACCGCCGTGGGTTGTACTATAGAGAGGTTCACCCGTATGCACCCTCCAACGTTTACGGGAGGACCCGATCCGATAATAGCATAAAACTGGGTGTAGAAGATCGAGAAGATATTAGAAGTTTTGCACTGTACTAACTAGCAAAAGATTCTCTATTCTACCTTCCAGCTGGCAGTAGAAGAGAAAAGATGGTGGAAGGTGGTGAGTCTGCTTGAGAAGCAAAGTGCTTGTCCATCTGGTATGACATGGAGCCGTTTCAAGGAGGTATTTTTCGAGAGATACTTCCTGACTTCCACTCGTGATGCAAAGGCTATTGAGCCTGACGCAGGGAACCATGACGGTGCAAACATATGCCGCCAAATATATCGTGTTATCTCGTTTCGCACCGTACTTGGTCTCAAATGAGTATGAGAAGGCTTGGAGGTTCGAGAAAGGTCTGAGGAAGGACATCCGCAGGCTTGTGGGGATTCTGCAGATTTGAGAGTTTTCTATTCTGGTGGATAAAGTTGCCATAGTCGAGGCTGACGTTTAGAGAGATGAGGTGGTATAGGAATAGAGGAAGAGGCCAGTATCTTCTGGTTCTCAGACTGGTCCTCGATAGGGATAGTGGAAGAAGAAGAAGAACTATAGTTCGGGTTATCACTAGAATACTAAACGACAAAGTTCTCAGGGGGATCCATCCTCCGCACCATATGCCAAGTGTCATAAATGGCATAATGGTGAATGCCAACCATTCTGGGGTAACTTCTACAACTGTGGCAAACCAGGCAACATATCCTGAAACTATCAGGCACATAGGGGTGATATGCCTGCATAGAGTCAGAACCATGGAAGTAATTAGATGCCTCGAGGGAACCATCAGACAAACATGGCTTCGACGAGGGTGTACTCCCTTACTTTAGTAGATTCGGAACGTGCTGGGAACGTGGTGACAGGGTCCATGTTATTGCTTTCAAATAGAGCTATTATTTTATTTGATTCAGGAGCAACCCATTCATTTATAAATGCTAGTTTTGTGAAACTATGTGGGGTTGAAACCAAAGTGATGGATGAATGGTTGTTGGTGGCTACATCGACTGGGAGTGTAACAATATGTAGTAAGATGTTTGGAAATTGTCCAATGGTTATTCAAGGAAGGTTGCTACCCAGGAACCTAGTAGTGTACGACATGTACGGATTTGACGTCATACTGGGGATGGATTGGTTATTCTCTAGTTATGCGTTGATTGATTGTCGTAGGAAAGTAGTAGTGTTCAGACCTCCTGGGGAGCAGCAGTATGAGTTTGTGAGATCGTGTGTGCGTTTGATGCCATAGATTCTATCAGCTATACAGGCGAGAAGGTTACTCTTGGAGGGTTATCAAGGGTACCTAGCTTGCGTGAAGGAATCACCTCAAGATGATTTGAAACTTGAAGATATTCGAGTGGTTAACGAATTTTCAAATGTATTTCCGAAAGACTTACCATTTTTACCTCATGATCAAGATGTGGAGTTTGCTATCGAGTTACTGCCAGGTAAGGCACCGATATTTAAAGCTCCATACTAGATGGCTCAAGCTGAACTTAGGGAGTTGAAGGAGCAGTTGCAAGAACTATTGGACAAGGGCTTTATCAGACCTAGTGTTTCACCTTGGGGAGCTCCAGTATTGTTCATGAAGAAGAAGGACGAGTCGATGCGAATGTGCATTGATTGCCATGAGATCAACAAGGTAACAGTGGAGAACCGATACCTGTTGCTTCGTATAGATGATCTGTTTGACCTGCTGTAGGAAATCCAGGTCTTTTCGAAGATCGATCTACGGTCAAGGTATCATCAGGGGAGAGTTAGGACTGAGGATGTTGTGAAGACTGCTTTCCAAACTAGATATGGTCACTATGTGTAATGACCCGAAGAATAATGGTATTTAAATAATGAAGATGGAGGGAAATGGAAATAGAAACAGAAGGAGGCAGCCGATGAATGCTTCACGTTTGTTGACGATGTTGCACTTTGGATGTAATAACTTAGAAGATTTGCACAGGGCCTCATCGACGAAAACAAGGAGTTCGTCGATGAGTGCATAAGGAGACCTCGTTGACGAAACCATGTCTCGTGGACGAGAAAATAAAGAGATAGGTTTTAGGGGCAATCTGAAATTCGTCGACGAGGGAGGAAGTTCGTCGACAAAATTCCTTAAAAACTCGTCGACGAAATGATGTGTCTCGTCGACGAATCTAGGGCTATAAATTGGGAAATCCAGATTTTTCTGCATAATTTTGGTGCCAAACGCTCTTTCTCTCTCTAAAAATGCCTCTCCCTCCTTCTCTCTTCGATTTCGGGCCCATTTCTCACCGAATCAAAAATCTGAGCCAAATCTAGATTTTTCTGCATAATTTTGGTGCCAAAGACTCTTTCTCTCTCTAAAAATGCCGCTCCCTCCTTCTCTCTTCGATTTTGGGCCCATTTCTCGCCGAAATCGAAAATCTGAGCCCACCACGAAACTCTTGGTGAAGTTCTCTACAAGACTACTGGAGCTGATCATTGGTGGAATTGGTTTGGAATTCATCCCAAAGTCAAGGTATGGTGTTTTATTTAGAATCTGCTTTCCCTACAGTTATAGGAAATGTTGTATGTAAGAAAATACTGATGTTTTGTTTTGGGGGATGTTGCTTTCAGGGTGTTGAGTGGAGAACCCTACAGGTGTAGGGTCAGAGTTCAGTGAGGGCTTTTCAAAAACTAGGTAAGGGAAATGTGCTATGCTAGGAAATTTTACATATATTATTAGAAATTTTTATATGCATGTATACTGGTTATTATGCAGTTTTATAGAATAAGAGTATTAAAGAATATATGGCCTAAGTGGATATTATCTGATATAGAAACTTATGCAGTTTTCTCAGAATATCATATTATATAGTATATAGAGCATATGTACATCTACAGTTTTATTCATATCAGTATATATTCAGATATTTACACAGACAGATATATATACATGTACGCAGATGTTTACTTAGATCAGTATATATAAGTATTTATAGAATGTCATGTTTTCCTGATGCCATAACACTTAGTTTATATAGACACTTTATGCAGACAGAATATATAGTTATAGCATCAAGATGCTACAGACATGTTGTTCAGATATTACAGTATTTACAGTACAGAGTTATAATGTTATGATTATTCTGGAAACATGATAAAAATAACAAAGATAATTATAGTATATATATATATATATATATATTTATATAGTATTAGATCCATGATGAGATATTATAGACAGATATAGTCTATAGAGCACGGTACCATTACTATATGCAGAATATAGTGCAACCACATATCTCAGATAATGTGTGGGTATAGTTAAACCATGCTCGGAGAGGATGGCGCTCCCCAGTTGGGTTGAGGGGGCTGGTTTGATGAGGTAGCAGTTCTAGTTCCATGCTTAGGAGTGGATGTAGTTTGGTCGGACTGAGGTAGTGTAGAGTACAGTGACTTACTTGGTGGGCCGACCAACGTTAAGTCCCGCCTACGGGCCGCACAACCCTGTCATGAGGGGTCAAATCATGACATATAGATTTTTAGGGAAAAACATAGATATATATATATATATATATATATATATATACACAATTTTTACAGCATTTGATGTATATAATGTGATAATAGCAGTATGAAGAATAGAAAGATCAAATGATACAATTATATTTTAAGCTACAATAAACGTAAAAGATATTTTTATTGATTTGCCAGCTTTATAGTTTCAATGTTATTATTATTGACATGTAACTTGGTCGCCACACACTAGTAATAGTCACTTACTGAGCGTCGACTCATCCCAATATTTTAACATTTTTCAGGTGAACCAGCTAGGCGAGCAGATCAGGCTTGTGGATAGAGAGTCCCTTAGTTGCTTTGTAATTAGGGTAAGTTGATACAGGGGTGTTTGAGCTTTGGGGAGGTGATACTAGTATATGTAAATATAATATGAAAAATTACTGGATTTTGGTATTGTATGTATATTTTTGATTATGTGATTTATGTTTTCCAGCTGCATAGGTATGCCCACTATTTACAGAAATACTTCAGTGCCTATCTGAGGGGTGAGAGTCTATAGCAAGGATATTTAAGAAATTATATATATATATATATATATGTATTTATATATATATATATATATAATGATATAATTTTGAGGTTGTTACACTATGAGTTTCTAGTCATGCCTTTTGGGTTGACTAATGCTCCGGCGATATTTATGGACCTAATGAACAGGGTTTTCCATGAATACCTGAATTAGTTTGTAGTGGTATTCATCGATAATATTTTGGTATATTCTAAGAGTTCGGAAGAGCACAAAAACCATTTGAGGTTGGTACTTTAGGTACTATGAGAGAAGAAGTTGTATGCTAAGCTAAAGAAATGCGAGTTCTAGATGAATCAGGTTGCATTTCTAAGCCATGTCGTGTTGAAGGGTGGTATCTTAGTTGACCCTGGTAAGATAGAAGCAGTGGTTGACTGGGTGAAACTAAAGAGCATGCAGGATGTTAGGAGTTTCTTAGGACTGGCTAGGTATTTTCGGCGGTTCGTGGAGGTATTCTCTAAGTTATCTGGCCCTCTGACACATTTAACAAGGAAGGGTGTGAGATTTGATTGGAATGATGAGTGTGAGTAGAGCTTCTAGGATTTGAAACACCGACTGGTCACTGCTTCAGTTTTAACCATTCCATCTGGGGATGGTGGTTTTGTGATTTACAGCGACGCATCGCTGAAGGGTTTGGGATGTGTGCTATTTTGGGATGTGTGCTTATGCAACACGAGAAAGTAATTGCTTATGATTTTTGGTAACTTAAGGAGTACGAGAAGAATTACCCCACACACGATTTAGAGTTGGCGGCAGTAGTGTATACTTTGAAGATCTGGAGACATTACTTGTACGATGAATAGTGTGAGATGTTCACGGACCACAAGAGCCTCCAATACTTTTCCACACAGAAGTAGTTGAATGTGAGGTAGAGGAGGTGGCTGGAACTGATCAAGGACTACGATTACACCATTAGCTATCACCCGAGGAAGGCTAATATGGTAATCGATGCATTGAGTCGGAAGTCAAAACATGCGTCAGTATCTGCAGTGGTAGGTCAGCATCATATCAGACAGGATCTAGAAAGTCTTGGTGTGGAGTTGGTGCATGGTAATCATCAGGCTTTCATTGCTAGCTTGGTGATCCAATAGACATTATTTGAGAGGATTAAAGTCGCACAGGCTAATGATGCGGAGTTAATCGAGGTTGTAGAGAAAGTGCAGCAAGGGTTGGCTGCAAATTTTAACATATCCAAGGGAGGTGTGTTAAGGTTTGGGATTAGGCTGTGCGTTCCAAATGACGAGGGGATAAAGAGGACGATCCTGGAGGAGGGGCATCATTCTTTGTATATGGTACATTCGATTAGTATGAAGATGTATCAGGATTTGTGCGAATCTTTCTGGTAGAGTGGCATGAAACAGGAGATTGCTCGATTTGTGGAGCAATGTCTGACGTATCAGTAGGTAAAGGCTAAAAATCAGAGGCTGGAAGCCCCGTTGCAACAATTGAGTATTTTGGAATGGAAATGGGAGCACATCTCCATGGACTTTGTCACCATGTTACCACTAGCACTACACGGGCAGAATGCCATCTGGGTAATCGTGGACAAATTGACCAAATATGTTCACTTTGTACCGATGAAGGTTAGCTGCTCTTTGAGTAGGCTAACAGATTTGTTCGTGCAAGAGATAGTCAGGATGCACGGGGTACCAGTGTCTATTGTTTCAGATTGAGACCTGAGATTCACTTCTTGATTCTGGAAGAGTTTACAGGAAGCACTAAGGATGAAGCTTACTTTTAGTACAACGTTCCACCCTAGACTGATGGTTTGTCAGAGAGGATAATATAGATCTTAGAGGATATGTTACAGGCTTGTGTATTAGCCTTCAATGGTAGTTGGATTTAGTTTCTACCATTAGTGGAGTTTGCCTATAACAACAGCTTCTAGGCTAGTATCGAGATTGCACCCTTCAAGGCATTGTATGATTAGAGGTGTTGGTCTCCTTTGTATTGGGATGAGGTCAGTGAACAGAAGATATTGGGTCTCGAACTCATACAACAGGCTTCTAAGAATGTCAAATTGATCAGGGATAGGATTAGATCAGCTCAAAGTCGGCATAAGAGTTACGTGGATGTTTGTCATCGTGAGTTGGAATTCGAGGTTGGGGGTAAGATATTTCTGAGAATTGCTCCAATGAGAGGGTTGATAAGATTCAGGAAGAAGGAAAAGCTAAGCCCGAGGTATATCGGACCATTTGAGTTACTAGAACGAGTGGGTCCGGTGGTCTACAAGATTGCACTACCCCCAGCGCTCTCGAGGATCCATGATGTATTTCATGTATCCATATTGAGGAGGTACGTGTTGGATCCATTGCATGTGATTAGTTACAAGTCCATAGAGATTGGGGATGCTTTGGCGTATGAGGAGAAACTCGTTTAGATTCTGGACCGCAAGGTTCAGAAGCTGCGTACCAAGGAGATACCATTAATGAAGGTACTGTGGCAGAATCACGCTGTTGAGGAAGCTTCTTGGGAGTTAGCGACGGAAATATGCCAGAAATATCCACAGTTGTTCTGAGTAGTAGTTTCGACAGCAGGGTCGGTGTGGGTATGTATGTATGTATGTAGTACTCTGTTATTGTAGTAGTATTGAGTGGTTAGTCTCTGGGAGAGTGTTTTGTAATATTGTGAGCTCCTGATATGGTATGTATGTAACCACGGTATTTGTCTGTAATAAGTGAGGGTATGTATGTATTTGGGACGGGGTTGCTATGTGGGTGGCTGCCGGCTCTTCCTAAAAGTCAGGTATATGTATGGGTATGTAGATGACTAGGTAAATGAGAGATTGCAAATTTCGAGGATGAAATTTTGTAAGGAAGGGAGCTTGTAAGAACCCGACTCGAGGTATGTAGACTGAATAAATGAAAAAGGGTAAAAAGGTAAATTTTGCAAGCTTTATTGAGGAAGCCATTATTCTCATCGACGAAGACCCTTATACTCTTCGTCGCTGAAATTCAGAGTCTTGTCGACGAAGAGATACCGAACGTGTTGTAAAATTCGAAATAGGGTTCGTTGCCGAAGGAGCCGGTTCATCGACGAAATGTATGGATGATTCATCGATGAAGGTGCCATCTCGTCGACGAGGTTGGCTGGGTTAAAGAGGCTATAAATATCCTATTTCATTTTTTCATGGCTAAGTAAGCTAAAATTCTCTCTCTCTCTCTCCCCCTAGAACCAGCGAGATCTCTCTCTCTTTGATTCTTCACTGTTTATCACCTGATTTGATGATCTGACGTTACTATGTGGATCAGGGGAGGAATATCTACATTTTTAGCGGATCGAAAATTCGTTTCGAGGATTTTTGGGTTTTGACCTAAAACTGAGGTAAGGGTTCGATTTCAATTTTTGTTTCAGTATGTATGTAGTTGTAAGAATTGTAAGGAAGTATTATTCTTCGTTGTTTAGGTTTTGGCATCTTGGTTTGTAGTTTTGGAGCCGTATAGTTTGTAGTTTGGTATTTGGGAAAAGGTAAGGGGATTTTGTTTATATCAGTTATTTTTGGAAATTGGAATCGGTTAACTTATAGTTTACGATTGTATGTATGTTTTGGTTACTTATTTGGGAAAATCTATTAGGTGAAAATTTGGGATTTTCAGGTTATAGTTTTCGGGAAAATTTGGGAGTTTTGGGTATCATCTCTATTTTGTTGGAGAAATCGTATGTTGTATTAAAATTGTAGTATTGAAATGACCGTACCCATATTTGTATTAAACTGTATTCTTGAACTGAAAAATGATATGATTTGTTGTATACTCAAATAAGTGTGGAATGAAATGTTGTATGTAAAATGTTCCAGGTTTTGTAAAAACAGTTAGGGGTGGCTAATTACTATACAATGATGAGTATAGAGACATGAGTTCCAAAATTGTTCTAGGTTTTGTAAACAGTTAGGGGCGACTAATTATCGTACACTGAATCAGCTAGGGGCGGCTAATTACCATACGCTGACGCTATGTCTCGGCTAATTACCATGGGCGAGAGTGTCTGGCTCTATATCCAAGTGCCCGGTTCTTTTCGGCTGGTTACCATTGGCAATGTTATCGCTATAAGGCTTCAATTATCACGGGGTAATTGGGTGCTTAGTGTGACGACATTGACCGTATGTTTGGGTATCATATGTACTGGAACTGGATTGTGAAAAATACTGGAAACT
Organism: Malania oleifera; assembly: GCF_029873635.1. Classification (NCBI taxonomy): domain Eukaryota; kingdom Viridiplantae; phylum Streptophyta; class Magnoliopsida; order Santalales; family Ximeniaceae; genus Malania; species Malania oleifera. Next base: position 87,241,834 of record NC_080427.1, on the reverse strand, counting down.
GTATTGAACTTGTTGGAATTGGTGTGATCCCAAGTGGGGGGTGAATTAGGTTTTAAAATATTTTTCATTAATTTAAAAAATTACGCCGATTCACTACAGTTCATATCCCATTCAATATTGAAAACGTGTACGTACAACGATTAAGTTATCAGTGTGTGCATACATACATGTGTGCTGCATATCTCATTTAAATTTGTTTTGTGTGCATGCAAGATGGTTATAACAAAACATGTACAGGCATACACATACTAAAATTTATGTGCGGGAATTTAAATAAGATAGAGAGACACACACACACACAAGATTTGTTATCGAGGTTCGGCCAAAACCAGCCTACGTTCCCGCCTTGGGCATATCCCCTAAGGATTCCACTAAACCTGCTTACTTAACCGGGCAGAGCAAAAGTCTTTTACATCCTCTCCTTATGGGGTGAGAAAAACCCCAGCTCAATTACTAGACTGAGCCGAACTAGTCTCATTTACGAGGCTGAGACCCTAGTTCAATTTTCGGGTTGAACCAAACTGGTCTCATTTATGGGGCTGAGACTCCCCAGTTCAATTAATGGGTCGAACCCAACCATTACATTAAAACCTTTTTTGTACATGAAAATGCTTATGAAAATACAAGCTGAAATGTACATAATAAATCAAACAAGTGCACTCTTTAATAATATGAAATGTGCTTAGTAGAGTGAGGGTGTTTTTCTCAACATGATATTTTCAATCTTTGAAAAGTAGTGTATATGATATGCACAACAAAGATTTAGACCCTAATAAAATATTCTCCCAAAAATATTTTTCAACAAATGATTGGAGAACTCATGGTTTTGATTTTTCAAATGATTTTTACAAGATAAACATTTTCTATGAAAGCATGAATGCAAGAAGTAAATGCCCAAATAAAATGTATGCTCTCTTTAAAAAGATTTTCTAAAGAATAATAAAGAGAAATTTAGAGAGCAAAATATTTACCCCAATGAAAGAGTTTTTGCAATAAAAATGTTTTTGGGGGAACTTTGATTAGGATAAAATTAGAGAGAAAAGTTGGCTAATCAAAGTTGCTAATCTTGGCTTATGAAGGGGTATATATAGACTCAGGGAAACTTTTGACCGTTGGGGACACGCTGGGTATTTTTAGAAAAGTTTAATTAATTTTTAACCCTAATTACCCTAGTTAAAAAATTGCAACCCGAGAGTTTCGGTCGCCCAAGCCATAGGTTCAGTCGCCCAAACACTCACAGAGAGAAAAGTCATTTTTGAAGTTTGGGTGCCCGAGTCTTGGTTCGGTCGATTGAACAAAATTCAGAAACATTCGTTCATAGGTTTGGGTGCTCGGTGCTAAGTTCGGTTAACTGAACTAATTTATTCGGTCGACAGAGGTATGATTTGAACGCGAAGTTTCGGGTGCCGGGGTTGGTGAAAAGGTACCTGACATGAGTTCGGTGGCCCGAGGAAGATCAGTTTAAATTGGTTCGGTCACCTGAACCAAGTCAAACTCTTGACCAGATAGTAGTTCGGTTGCCCGAGGCAGTTTGAACTGCCTTGGTTTGGTCGCCCGAAACCTCACAAGAATCTCCTATTTGGTGTTTTGAACCTATTCAACTTTGTGTGAATAAGTTATGGCATTTTGTGCAAAGGGCTAAGGGTCCTAAGACTTCCTGCTCAATGCATTAGCTACCACGTTTATTTTCCCTGGGTGATAACTGATAGTGCAGTCAAAGTCTTTAATAAGTTCCAACCATCTTCTCTGCCTTATATTTAATTCATTTTGCGTGAAAAAGTACTTCAAACTCTTGCGGTCGGAAAAGATTTCACACCGCTCGCCATACAGGTAATGCTTCCAAATTTTCAATGCATGTACTACTGCAGCCAACTCAAGATCATGGGTAGGGTAGTTTTTTTCATATTCTTTTAACTGCCTGGACGCATACGCCACCACCCTGCCATGCTGCACCAATACACAGTCAAGTCCCTTCAAGGATGCATCACTATAAATGACATACCCCTCGCCCCCCGACGGGATGACCAATACTAGTGCTGTGACTAAGCTCTGCTTCAGTTCTTGAAAACTCTGCTCATAGCTGTAGTCCCACTCAAATCTAACATTCTTCCTTGTCAGTTGAGTCATAGGCCCTGACAAAGCTGAGAATCCCTCAACGAAACAGTGGTAATAACTAGCTAATCCCAAGAAACTCCCGATCTCTTGAATATTCCTCAGTCTAGCCCAATTCCCTACTGTCTTGATCTTAGTAGGATCCACGGAAATACCATCCCTAGATATAACATGCCTCAAGAACACGACCTTCTCAAGCCAAAAGTCACATTTACTGAACTTGGCATATAACTTCTTTTCCCGTAGTGTGTGCAAAACCTGCCTCAAGTGTGTCTTATGCTCCTCATGGCTCCTCGAATAGACCAATACTTCATCAATAAAAACAACAACGAACTGGTCTAGGTATTGGTGGAAGACTCTATTCATCAAGTTCATAATACCATAGGAGCATTCGTCAAACCAAATGACATAACAAGAAACTCGTAATGCCCGTACCTGGTCCTGAAGGCCGTCTTTGAGACGTCTTCTGTTTTCACTTTCACTTGATGATAACTAGATCTAAGGTCAATCTTCGAATACACCCGTATACCCTAGAGCTGGTCAAATAAATCATCTATACGGGGTAGAGTATATTTGTTCTTGATTGTCACTTAGTTAATCTCCTAATAATCTATACACATCCTCATAGACCCGTCTTTCTTTTTCACAAATAGAACTGGAGCTCCCCACAGGGATACACTGGGTCATATAAAGCCCTTATCGAGAAAATCTTGCAACTGATCCTTTAATTCTGCCAATTCTACTGGTGCCATTCGATAAGGTACTTTGGAAATCGGCGCTGTACCTGGAAGTAGATCAATAGGGAAATCTACCTCACGATTGGGTGGCAAGCCTGGTAACTCATCTGGAAAAACATCTATAAATTCTTTTACTATAGGCGTGCTAGCAAGTTTCATTTCATTCTCTAACATCTCCTTTACAATAGCCACAAACCCATCGTAACTACTCATCAGTAGTCTCCTCGCCTGAATAGCTGAAACTAGCTGAGGCGGGGATTGCACTCGCGACCCTACAAACTTGAATTCTACTCGTCCCGAAGGTCTGAATATCACTTGTTACTGACAATCTATGCTCTAAAAATTAGCTGCTAGCTAATCCATGCCAAAGATCACATCGAATCCATGCATATATAGCATTATCAGATCAGCAGATAGAATTTTCCCTTGAATATCAACTTAGCAACCTCGGAGCACCCTACTACACCTTATTGCCAACCCAGTCGGCGTAGATACCAACAGTTTAGTTTTCAACAACTGTGTTTCTGCCCTATATAGTCTAGTGCATTCCAAGGACACAAACGAGTGTGTAGCTCTTGAATCAAACAATGCAATAACTTTAAAAGAAAGCATAATAACCATACCTATCACCATGTCACCTGCCATCTCAGCCTCACTCGTCGTCAAAGTAAACACTCTGGGTGGAGCCATATTCCTCTGCTGGCCCCCACGTGATGCCTGATAACCTCCCCGATATGGTCTGGGAGCTGGAACTGCATTGGTGGGGTAGGGCAGTCTCGCACCATGTGCCTCGGTCTACCGCAACGGTAGTAGACAACTCCACCCACTCGACACTCTCCCCAGTTTCTTCTACCATAAGTCTGATATACTGGAGGACCCTGCTCTGCCTAAACCTTGCATCCTCCAGTCTCCTGTCTCCGCCTTCTACCATGGTTTCCTCTCCTCCACTGACCTGGTCTATGACCCTGCTGATAACCTGTAGATACAGATCTCTTCCTTTGTCCCTGCTCCTCTGCATCAAGATGCTCACCAATCTCTACCAAGGTTGCCCTGTCGACTAACTCAGCAAAGTCCTGGATCCGTAGCACCACCACTTGCTTGAATATACTCTGCTTCAAGCCTCTCTCAAACTTCCTCGCTTTCTTCACCTCATTAGGAACAATGTACGGGGTGATACGAGAAAGCTTAATGAAATGCGCCGTATACTGTTGGACGGATAACTGTCCCTGCTTCAGACTCATGAACTCCCACTTTAGCTTCCCTAACAGTAGCTGGAAAATATCTATCGAAGAACAACTCTTTAAACTGGTCCCATGTCATGGCTATCAGAGTCGCCCTCTGCTGCTTCAAAAGTCTCACCGCAGTCCACCGCCTCTCGGCCTCTCCTGTCAGTCTATAGGTGGCAAAGAGGACCCTCTATTCCTCAGTAAACTGCAACACAGCCAAAACTTTCTTAGTCTTCTGCATCCAGTTCTCAGCGGCTACAGGATCAACTCCACCTAAGAATGCCAAAGGATTCATCTTCGTAAACTTTTCTATAGTGCACCCATGGCCTGTCGGTGGACCACCCTGCTTTCTAGAGCTCATAGCGATCTCAGCCATAACCTATTGAGCCATGCTATGTAATACTGCGTCAGAGTCTGTCTCGCCTACACCTGATGGCCCTGCTCCATCACTGCCACTCGCATGGGGACTACCTCCTCCTGGATCCATCTTGAAAAATAACAATTGCAACTCAGTAATCCTATCCTTATAATTTACCCGCTTAACCTAGCCTCTTATCTCAACACTCTCAACTTATTTCTAATCCTCAGTCTTACATTCTACGAACACAACCCGACTATAGCTTACTATGGTTTTCATGAAATCGTCACCCTAGGAAAAATACAGAAACTACCACGGAAGTCCTATCTCTAGACTGTAGAACATTACCTCAAATCATTTCCTATACTTTGGTATTATTTCCGTTGCATTCTAAAGTCTACAGAACCTAGCAACCTAGGCTCTGATACAAAACTGTAACGACCTGCTTAATTCCGCATATATTTTTTTATATATAATAAAACCAAGATCACAAAACTCAGCATATCATAATCCACCTGGACTCGTGGGTACCAGGGATACATTAGAACACATAATGGAAGCCTAAGTGACTCACTCGAAAAATGAGCAGCTCGAAACCTATCCCAAGTATAGGAGTTACGTCGTGTAATATTAAACCCAAGGGCTAGATCGTCTCTTCAGGGAATGCGTTTTAATCTCAGATTTTACGTTCTTCCAATCAAAATTAAAAATGCACTGAACTCAGTTCAAATTCGGGTTTTTCAAGATGGTTCAATTTCACTTTTGCTGAATTAGATGACATGTAATTTAAAAACCCTAAAACTAACATGTACTAAATAAAAGACACAAGAATAGAAA